>NW_016108089.1:21552-25533 GCF_001604975.1 Cebus imitator | reverse complement strand
TGGGAAGGGGGTGGCTGGGAAGGGATGGTTGGGAGGTGGTGGCTGGGAGGGGGTGGCTGGGAGAGGTGCCTCACTCTGCTGGCCTGATGGCTCCTGGTTGTGCCTCCCTCCCAGATGTACAAGCTCAGTGGAGAGCACCATGACTTACAGTGGTCAGTGAAGACTTACCAGGAAGTGGCTGAGAAGTTTGTGGAAACTCATCCTGAGTTTCTTGGAATCAAAATCATTTATTCGGATCACAGATAAGAGAGAACATTGCTGAGGAGCTGAGATTGGGAGACTGGGAGGCAGGCAGAGCTGCTAGGCTGGGAGGGGAGTGGCAGTTTGGGAGATGCCGCCTAGCACAGGTGCCAAGGAGCTTTCTGTGTGTGAGGACAGTAGCAGGAATGGGTCCTGAAGCCCCTCCTAGTTCAGGTCTTCACCACCAAACCGAAATGAAGAGCATGTCAATTTCCCAGATAAGTCTTGGCTGTGACTCCATGTTGGCCTGGGTGACTCAGTTATGAGTATAATGGTTTTGCCTGAATGTTTGGATAGTTGGCCCATTGTTTGGTTTCAATCTGTTCTGCATGCAGTTGCATGCAAGTCCCTGATCAGGAAGACGTCCTGAGTGGCACTGGCTCACATCTGCATATGGAGAACCCCAGTAGCACCACGTGCGTGGCCTGGCATGTGGGTGAAAGACCCACTCTTTTTTCCCAGGGAAGCAGAGAAAGCTTTGCATCTTCAGTGTCTCGACTTTACCAGGCAGAACCTCTCCCCTCATTTTAAAGAGCATCCAGTCTAAGGCTGGGACCTGTCCGTGGTCACAGCTGCAAAGGCAGCAGCCAGTGGGGTCACTCGGGGTCAGGCATAGGGTGGCAGTGAAGGGATCAGCACGGCGGCTCCTCTGCTCAGCCCACCCACAAGCCTGGGCTCTGGAGGGCATTGACTCGCCAGGAACCTCCTCCTGTGCCCAGTCCTCCTGAGTCCCCTCCCCTTCTATGGGGCCTGGGGCCCAGAGGAGCTTAGCTCTGGCCTGTGTGCCCATCCCCCTAGGAGGGAGCTTGAAGGATGGGCCCAGGTTCTGCTTAGTGGTTCCCTGGTGCCAGCTGCCCCTTGCCAGGGCCAATGGCAGGAGGGTGTGAGGGCTGAGCTGAGTGCACCAGTGCCCCCAGGTTTGCCTAGGCTCCAGGGGGAGGCCACAGGTGGGGCAGGCTAGGAAGGCTTTGTCCCCACAGAGCCAAGGATTGGAGCCAGAGAGTCAGTGGCAGGGCAGAGACCTGGAGCCTGTCGTGGGCTTGCGCCAGACCCTGTGTTTTGGGGTTTTTGTTGTCATGTTCCCTGCCTTGCCCTGGTAGGGTTTCTGCAGTGCCCAGCGTCCTGATGTAATCAGAAAGAGGCCAGATAGTTACTGGGTCCAGCCANAAAGAGCATCCAGTCTAAGGCTGGGACCTGTCCGTGGTCACAGCTGCAAAGGCAGCAGCCAGTGGGGTCACTCGGGGTCAGGCATAGGGTGGCAGCGAAGGGATCAGCACGGCGGCTCCTCTGCTCAGCCCACCCACAAGCCTGGGCTCTGGAGGGCATTGACTCACCAGGAACCTCCTCCTGTGCCCAGTCCTCCTGAGTCCCCTCCCCTTCTATGGGGCCTGGGGCCCAGAGGAGCTGAGCTCTGGCCTGTGTGCCCATCCCCCTAGGAGGGAGCTTGAAGGATGAGCCCAGGTTCTACTTAGTGGTTCCCTGGTGCCAGCTGCCCCTTGCCAGGGCCAATGGCAGGAGGGTGTGAGGGCTGAGCTGAGTGCACCAGTGCCCCCAGGTTTGCCTAGGCTCCAGGGAGAGGCCACAGGTGGGGCAGGCTAGGAAGGCTTTGTCCCCACAGAGCCAAGGATTGGAGCCAGAGAGTCAGTGGCAGGGCAGAGACCTGGAGCCTGTCGTGGGCTTGCGCCAGACCCTGTGTTTTGGGGTTTTTGTTGTCATGTTCCCTGCCTTGCCCTGGTAGGGTTTCTGCAGTGCCCAGCGTCCTGATGTAATCAGCAAGAGGCCAGATGGTTACTGGGTCCAGCCAACTCAACAGGGACTTGGGTGACCTGTGGCCCTTTGCAGGTGTCCAGTGGACACACAGCTGTCCCTGAACGGCATCCATGTTCAGGCCCCCTCACAGAGATGCAGGGAAAGTTGAGAACAAAGCCACTTGGCCTCCTCCGAATGCAGACCAAGAAGACTGTTTCCTTGGGTTCTCTGACCCCACCTACTTTTCAGAGACTACAGGTCTCCCAGTCTTTGAAGAACGGATTTGGGCTAAACGTCTCTCAGGGGTCACAGTGGCCTGGTCGGGGTGGGGTCAGGAGAGCAGGGGTGCCTCAGGTTTGGGAAATGGCTGCTGTGCACTCAGAGCCGCCCAGACCCGCACAGAGGGCATGCTCTGGGGTGTTTATCTCTCTATCCATACTGGACACTGTCTCCTGGCTTCTCTGTCTGTCTTGCAGATCCAAAGATGCGACTGTCATCGCAGAATCCATCCAAACAGCCATGGGGCTCCGGACCAAGTTCCCCACGGTGGTGGCAGGGTTCGACCTGGTAACCCATGTTGTGAACATGAGGGCTGCCTGTTATGGGTGCACTTGGGGATGCCTGTCTGGGTGGAGCGGCAGCTCCCTGGGATGGGAAAGCGAAGTGCCTGTGGTACCCCTAATATGCCAGGGACAGGCTCAGCCTGCTGACCCAGCAGGGCTGCTCAGAGCTCAGCGCTGATTCTCTTCAGGGGCCTGCAGAGGATGGCAGTCACTGGAGAAGGGAGAGCAGCCAGTTGGCTTACAAGGAAAGTTCCAGAATAAGGATGGCATTCAGGGAGTTCTGACGACAGTGATGGTCTCATTCCCCATGGCCCTGCCTGTGCCCTTTTTTCTACCCCACACTGCTCACCAAGGTGTGGCTCTGAAAACCCTCACTACCCCCTGTAGCATGCAGGGTGGGGGGTAGGGAATAATATCTGGAAACAGAGTCCAGGATGGAGCCAGCTCTTTGCAAATACTCAAGGTAGTGATATTTGTTCCTGCCTTCTTTTGTATTCTGTTTTCTTCCTCACCTATATACATATTTTTTGAGATGAAGTCTCACTCTGTCACCCAGGCTGGAGTGCAGNTGCCCAGCTAATTTTTGTATTTTTGGTAGAGACAGGGTTTCACCATGTTGGCCAGGATGGTCTCGATCTCTTGACCTCGTGATCCACCCACCTTGCCCTCCCAAAGTGCTGGGATTATAGGTGTGAGCCACCGCACCTGGCCACTCCTTGCCATTCTTAAAATGTTGCATGACAAAGGTCCTGCCAGTGGTGGCAGGGTACAAGGGAGGGTGTGCACAGGCTACAAAGGGTGCCATCAGCAAGTGAGGCACGTGCACCGCAGACGCCTCCTGTCCCTCTGTCCTGCAGGTGGGACATGAGGACACTGGCCACTCCTTGCACTACTACAACAAAGCGCTGATGATTCCCGCCAAGTATGGTGTTAAGCTGCCTTGCTTCTTCCACGCTGGAGAGACAGGTGAGCCCGTGGGAATCAGCAGAGGTGGGCAATGGGAGAGCTTCTAGCGATGACTCCAGCCTGCTGCCAGGAGACAGGATGGCAGTGACTGCACCTCAGGGATAGGGCCTGCAGATGCGTCCAGAGCCCTCTCCTATATTCTTGCTCGTTAATCCTGACAGCAGCTCTATGGAGAATGAATAACAAGCATAATAGAATCAGCCACTTTAAATATATTATTTTTAATTTATTTCTAATTCTTACCCCAGTTCTGCTCGTGTTTTAATCTCCATTTGATAGATGAAGAGCCCAGTGCTCCAAGCGTGGTGTTAATGGTCCAGGTTAAAGAGCTGGTATGCAGTGGAGTCTGATTTTGAATCCTTCTTCTTCTGTTTTTCTTTTTTTTTGATTTTTCATGGTGGGTGCATAATCCTGCAAACTCACATCATCCTACTTTGGCTATAAAAATTTGTTTTAGGCTGGG
>NW_016108089.1:16165-17619 GCF_001604975.1 Cebus imitator | reverse complement strand
AGGATCACTTGAGCCCAGGAGTTTGAGACCAGTCTGGGCAACATAGCAAGATCCCACTGTACACAAATACGAAAAATTTTGAGACAGAGTCTCACTCTGTCACCCAGGCTGGAGTGCAGTAGTGAGATCTTAGCTCACTGAAACCTTGCCTCCTGGGTTCAAGTGATTCTCCTGCCTCAGCTGCTGGGGTAGCTGGGATTACAGGAATGCATCATCATGTCTGACTAATTTTTGTATTTTTAGTAGAGATGGAGTTTCACTGTATTTGTCAGGCTGTTTTTGAACTCCTGACCTCAAGTGATCCACCCACCTCGGTCTCCTAAAGAGTTGGCATTACAGGCATAAGCCACTGGAAAAAAAAAACAAACATTTTCAGACTGAATCTTACTCTATAGCCAAGGCTGGAGTGCAGTGGTGCGATTTCAGCTCACTGTAAGCTCTGCCTCCAGGGTTCAAGTGATTCTCATGCCTCAACCTCTGGAGTAGCTGGGAATACAGGGTCCTGATACACACCTGGCTAATTTTTTTAATTTTTAGTAGAGGCAGGGTTTCACCTTGTTGGCCAGGCTGGTCTTGAACTTCTGACCTCAAATGATCTGCTCTCCTTGATCTCCCAAAGTGCTGGGATTACAGGCGTGAGCCACCACACCTGGCCACATGTGATATTTTGATGTATGTATATAATGTGTATGAATTGGAACCCTGTCTTAAGCTCTCCATCCTCTGAGTGAATTGTGCTTGAGAGGTTAACTGATTTGCGCAAAGCCACAGACCTGGAAATAGGCAGAAGAGGGAGGAGAACCAGGACTGGTTCTTGTCTTAGGATGTTTTGTCCCTCATCGTTGCAGGAGAGGAAACCCCGCCGTGCCCCATGCAGGCCCTGGCTGGTGTTCCTCCTGAAATGCCATTAGTCCAGCCACATCTTTCTTCCCCAGTACTTCCTCCTGGGCTTTTGCAGTCATCTTTGCCCTTCCATATTCCAGTCCTTAAAGTGTGTAAACCTAACCAAACAAGATCATGGCTGCAATTTTGGATCTGAAGGAAGATTTTGAGGGAGAGGCTGTGTTGTTGTTTTATGTTTTTTTAATAGAGATGGGGTTTCAACATGTTGGCCAAGCTGGTGTTGAACTCCTGGCATCAGTGATTCACCCGGCTCGACCTCCCAAAGTGCTGAGATTACAGGTGTGAGCCACCGCGCCTGGCCCTTGGGGGAGGCTGTTTACATTGAGGCCGGGACCAGGAGGGCAGCTGTCTGCAGCATTCCCCCTGTCACCCTCAGAAAACCAAGGAGGGGTGGAGAGAGTGGTGGGCAGCTTCGTCTCTCACCCAGACTTAGGCTCTGCTTTATCATACCATCTCTACAAGAATGGACCCTGTGCATTAATCTCTTTTTCCTGACATTTCCAGTCAATTTAGATCCAATTTAGATCAAAGTCTGCTCTAGGAGAGCAGAA
>NW_016108089.1:13055-14002 GCF_001604975.1 Cebus imitator | reverse complement strand
TGAATATCCTTGGTCAATTCATAAAAGCTATTAAGTTTCAACTTCCTCATTAGAATGATAAATTAATAAATTAGATGATTGATAAAGCCATATCATACCTCTCTTTAGCATTGTTAAAAGGAAACTGTGTGTGTGTGTGTGTGTGTGTGTGTGTGTGTGTGTGTATTTGTGTTAATTTCTTTTCATTTTCATGCTTGGAGGGCTGTTTATTTGAGGATTTTCTGCAGGGGGTGTGACCAATCCATCCCCCATTGAAGACCATTCCCCTGTTTTCAGACTGGCAGGGCACTTCCATAGACAAGAACATTCTGGATGCTTTGATGCTAAACACTACCAAAATCGGACAAGGATTTGCTTTGAGCAAACACCCCGCCCCCAGGCCTTACTTGCGGAAAAAGGACATCCCCATAGACGTCTGTCCCATCTCTAACCAGGTATGTGTGACTCATGCGGCTTATCCCATGTGATCTCCCCTAACCGCAACCTCTGCCCTCTTAAACTTTTTCCTCTTAAACTTCTCTCTCCTTAACTCTCTTGTTACCAAAGTCCCTCCACTTTCCCACCTGTTAGTAAAGTTATTCAGGAGGGGCCTTTTGCTTAAGCCACCAGTAGGAATGTGGCAGCTGTGAGAGTCCCCAGCAGGGTGAAATTTGGGGCAAAACTGGACAGAGCAAAAAGGACACAGGGAGCGGCCAGTGCTTCCTGGGGTTTTTTGTGTCTGTGTTCAGTTAGCACTTCTATGAGCAGGACCAGAAGTGACCGAGTATTTGTGGTGCTGATGAAACAGGAGGAGATGCATGGGTACTGGCCCTGTTCTCCTTGTGACTGCCCAGAAGTCATCCCCATATTGGGGAGATAGCAATGGGGAGATGAAGGGAGCTGATGGGGGCTCCAGTCCCATTTCACTTGTGACTACTCTTTTTAGGGATCAGAGTTCATCTTTCTCC
>NW_016108089.1:8948-11212 GCF_001604975.1 Cebus imitator | reverse complement strand
CTACCAAGTCCAAGCCACCATGCCCCCACCTGAGTTATGACAACAGCCTCCTTGCTGATCTCCCCTTTCTTCCCTTTGCCTCTTCCAGCTCATTCTCCACAGAGTATAATGACTTTTTTTGCATTGAGATGGAGTCTTGCCCTGTTGCCCAGGCTGCAGTGCAGTGGCATGATCTTGGCTCACTGCAACCTCTGCCTCCTAAGTTTAAGTGATTCTCCTGCCTCAGCCTCCCAAGTAGCTGGGATTACAGGTGTACCACCATGCTAGGCTAATTTTTTGTATTTTTCTAGAGACGGGGTTTCACCATGTTGGCCAGGCTGGTCTCAAACTCCTGACATCGTGATCCATTGGCCTGGGCCTCCCAAAGTTCTGGGATTACAGGCGTGAGCCACCGTGCCCCGCCTGACTTTTTAAATATCAAATTAAATCAGGTGACTCCTTTGCTTACAATCCAGTGCAATTAATGGAACACCAGTGTCTCCACAGAGTACACAGCATCTGATTTAATCTGGATCCCTTCCAGCGCCTTCCTCTCCCAGTCACCCCAAGGGCCCCCCACCCCAGAGGCCCTTTCTTCCTCAGATGTCCCCAGCTCACTGCAACCTCCGCCTCCGGGGTTCAAGTGATTCTCCTGCCTCAGTCTCCCGAGTAGCTGGTGTTACAGGCGTGTGCCACCGCACCCTGCTAATTTTTGTATTTTTAGTAGAGACGGGGTTTCACCATGTTGGCCAGGATGGTCTCAATCTCTTGACCTCTTGATCTGCCTGCCTCAGCCTCCTAGAGTGTTGGTGAGCCACTGTGCCCAGCAAGCATGTTCCTTTTTCCCTTTTGTCTCACCCATTCCTGTTTACCCTTCAAGTTTCAGGTTCCTGTCACTGTCTCAGAGGTTGTCCTGTGCCTGCCCTGTTTCTCGCAGGAAGTCTTGCCCTTTTCCAACATGCCTCTAATCACAATTTGTAACTGGACATTTACTTATGTGTCTTCAGTCTTGCCCCGCCAGACTGCAAGCCCCCTGTGGGCAGGCACTCCTGATTGTTTCTGATTGTTTCATGCATGCTGCTAACTCAGAGCCTGAGCTCAAACCCAGTTAGTGTTCAATAAATAATGCATTGACCGAGTGGGTGTCTCTGTGTCTGTTCAGCCGGCTGCCCAGGGTGGGGGGCGTAGAGTAGAGCCACTCAAGTAAAAGACCTCGTGTGATCAGAGTGCAGCTCCTTGCCTGGCCTTGGGAGAAGGATGCAAGAAGNAAAAAAAAAAAAAAGCCCCAGGTGGATGTAAATGTCTTCTTATCCATCTTCCGTGACCTGCACCTGAGCTCTCAGGCAGCGATGAGCCCTCTCTCCACTCCTAGTTTGTCACCATTTGGTTCCTGGAACTGGGAAAACATTGCCCACCAGGAGTCAGCAACCACAGGCTGTGCCCAGGTGGAAGAAGACAGCCTCTAGGGTCCTGTCTAACTCTGCAGGTGATTCAGTGCCTTCCCAAATCCCTGAAGAACTCTTTTAGGTCCCAACTCACTAACTTACATTTAACAGTTGGTAAAGATGGACTTTAGCAGAATGGATTTCTGTAGCAAGTTGCCGTGGCTTCAGGGGATCTCCAGCATGGCAGATGCAGACAGCCTCTGGCCTGAACTTGCTGTGATCTCCGATTTGGCAAAATGAACCAGCAAGAGTCTTGCCTGTGTCCAGTTCTTCTTTCTTGCCTTTATTCCTCATGGCCTAGTCCTATTGAACTAAATGTCCATGGAGCATTTATCTGTTCATTTTAAAATAATTTCAAAACAAGTTGCAAGAATAGTAAAGAAAACTGTTAACAGGCCAGGCACAGGGGTTCACACCTGTAATCCCAGCAGTTTGGGAGGCCGAGATGAACAGATTGTCTGAGCCCAGGAGTTCGAGACCAGCTTGGGCAACATGGTGAGACCTCATCTCTACTAAAAATACAAAAATTAGCTGGGTATGGTGGGGCATGACTGTGGTCTCAGCTACTCAGAAGGCTGAGGTGGGAGGATTGCTTGAGCCCAGGAAGTGGAGGCTGCAGTGAGCTGAGATTGCACCACTGCACTCCAAGCCAGCAATAAAGCAAGACCCTGACTCAAAGAAACAAAATGAACAGTGACTTTGTGACTTTGATCACTTTAAGTTGATTCTTGCCATAATTTGCCATTGTGAAGTTACCATTTTTCCCTTAGTAATTAACAAATATTTGGAGAGGAGACACTTTTATGTAAAAGTCTTGACTCCTCCTTAAAACTTTACTTG
>NW_016108089.1:3399-7870 GCF_001604975.1 Cebus imitator | reverse complement strand
CAAAATTAGCTGGGTGTGGTGGTGCATGCCTGTAGTCCCAGCTACTCTGGAGGCTGAGGCAGGAGAATCGCTTGAACCCGGGAGGCAGAGGTTGCAGTAAGCAGAGATGGTTGCCAGCCTGGGCAACAAGAGTGAAACTCTGTCTCAAAAAAAAAATTTTTTTTTTTTGGCTAGGGGCAGTGGCTCACACCTATAATCCCAGCCCTTTAGGAGGCCAAGGCAGGTGGATCATGAGGTCAGTTCAAGACCAGCCTGGCCAATATGGTGAAACCCCTGTCTCTACTACAAAAAATTAGCTGGGTGCAGTGGCACACGCCTGTAGTCCCAGCTGCTTGGGAGGCTGAGGCAGGAGAATTGCTTGAACCTGGGAAGCAGAAGTTGCAATGAGTCGAGATTATGCCATTGCACTCCAGCCTGATGATAGAAAATTTTTTTTTGGTATGAAGAAGTCTCGCTATGTTGCCCAATATGGTCTCAAACTCCTGGGCTCAAGCAGTCCTCTCACCTCTGCCTCCCAAAGCACTGGGATTATAGTCAGGAGCCACTGTGTCTGGCCAAAATGGTGATTTTCTAATTCTACCATTTCTTCCATATTCCTTAGGTGCCATTTTGCTGCAAGGATGAACAATTCCTTCCCTCCCTCCTTCCTTTTTTCATTTTATCCATATGACTCAGGGATTCAGGTTGCATTAAGTGGGCTATAATTCATTACTATTTATTGTGTTGCTCACACGATTCCAGATCTGCTGATAAAGTTCTGTAATTTTTTTGAGAACTTTCTTACTTTTTTCTTTTCTGTTTTTGAGACAGGGTCTTTTTTTTTTTTTTTTAGAGGCGAGGTTTCACCATGTTGGGCAAGCTGATCTCGAACTCCTGCCCTCAAGTGATCCACCCGCCTCCTCCCAAAGTGCTGGAATTGCAGGCGTGAGCCACCATGCTCGGCCCTGAGACAGTGTCTTTCTCCACTTCCTAGGCTGGAGTGCAGTGGCGCTATCACAGCTTCTTGCAGCCTTGACCCCACAGGCTCAAGGGGGTTCAAGTGTTTCTCCTACCTCACCCTTCCTAGTGCTGGAACCACAAGCAGGCACCACCACACCTGGCTAATTTTTGTATTTTTTTTTTTGGTAAAGATGGGGTCTTGCCATGCATGTTGCCCAGGTTGGTCTCAAAATCCTGGGCTCATGCAATCTGTCCACCTCAGCCTCCCAAAGTGGTGGGATTACAGGGCGAGCCACCACATCTGGTCAGACTTCCTTACTTTCTGAAACAATAAAATGTTCTAGTTTCATTTTGCACTTTCCCTGTCTGATGTCTGAGCTCAGCCATTTCTCCAGGGATCTCTGTTTTTTTCAGTGGAGAATATTTAGTAGCCCTGCTTTAGGCACTAGATGTGCCCATTGTTACTGGAGTATGTATGTGTATGTGTGTATGTGTGTGTAATATACACATAAATATGAGTTACACATATTAAAATGGAAACACATGGCCAGTCGTGGTGGTTCATGCCTGTAATCCTAGCACTTTGGGAGGCCGAGGCAGGTGCATCACTTGAGGTCAGGAGTTCGAAACCAGCCTGGCCAACATGGTGAAACTCTGTCATCTACTAAAAATACAAAAAAATTAGCCAGGCATGGTGGTGGGTGCCTGTAATCCCAGCTACTCAAGAGAGGCTCAGGCAGGAGAATCGCTTGAACCCAGGAAGTGGAGGCTGCAGTGAGCTGAGATTGCACCACTGCACTCCAGCCTGGGCAAGACCCTCTCTCAAAACAAAACAAAACAAAACAAAAGAAAACCCNTCTCAAACTCCTGGGCTCATGCAATCTGTCCACCTCAGCCTCCCAAAGTGGTGTGATTATAGGGTGAGCCACCACATCTGGCCAGACTTCCTTACTTTCTGAAACAATAAAATGTTCTAGGTTCATTTTGCACTTTCCCTGTCTGATGTCTGAGCTCAGCCATTTCTCCAGGGATCTCTGTTTTTTTCAGCAGAGAATATTTAGTAGCCCTGCTCTAGGCACTAGATGTGCCCATTGTTACTGCAGTATGTGTGTGTGTGTGTGTGTGTGTGTGTGTGTGTGTGTGTGTAATATACACATAAATATGAGTTACACATATTAAAATGGAAACATATGGCCAGTCGTGGTGGCTCATGCCTGTAATCCTAGCACTTTGGGAGGCCGAGGCATGTGCATCACTTGAGGTCAGGAGTTTGAAACCAGCCTGGCCAACATGGTGAAACCCTGTCATCTACTAAAAATATAAAAAAATTAGCCAGGCATGGTGGTGGGTGCCTGTAATCCCAGCTACTCAAGAAAGGCTCAGGCAGGAGAATTGCTTGAACCCAGGAAGTGGAGGCTGCAGTGAACTGAGATTGCACCACTGCACTCCAGCCTGGGAAAGACCCTGTCTCAAAACAAAACAAAACAAAACAAAACAAAACAAAACAGAAAAAAACCCACAAAAAACAAAAACGAAAACAAACACATAAACAAAACAGGCAGGAAGAGGTAAAGAGTTGAGAGAATAAGAGAAAATAATGGAATTGCTAGAGCTGGAAGTGACCTCTGGAATGGAGGACTAGGTTAGGCACTACTGAAGCTACCATTTCAGAAAAAAATGTGTATTCATGAGATTTTATTCTTTTTTCCTTAAGAAGACTCTTCAAATATGCATAAACCTCAGTAATACACCAAAATCTGGATCTGCTCTAGGTCAGCTCTTCATCTGGAAGGAGGAAAGCCAGGTGGAGGTTGAAAAGATTAGCTGAAAGAGAGAACTTACAGGATCCTCAGCACACGAGGGACTCTGAAAGGCTGTGACCCAGTCTCACCTTCTGGAAGAGGGGCTAAGCCTTCCTCAGGAAGATGTCCCTGTTTCTTTTTCTTTTTTTGAGACCGAGCCTTGCTCTGTTGCCCAGGATGGAATGCAGTGGCCCAATCTCAGTTTACTGTAACCTCCACCATCCTGGTTCANCAAAGTGGTGTGATTACAGGGTGAGCCACCACATCTGGCCAGACTTCCTTACTTTCTGAAACAATAAAATGTTCTAGGTTCATTTTGCACTTTCCCTGACTGATGTCTGAGCTCAGCCATTTCTCCAGGGATCTCTGTTTTTTTCAGCAGAGAATATTTAGGAGCCCTGCTCTAGGCACTAGATGTGCCCATTGTTACTGGAGTATGTATATGTATGTGTGTGTGTGTGTGTGTCTGTGTGTGTGTAATATACACATAAATATGAGTTACACATATTAAAATGGAAACATATGGCCAGTCGTGGTGGCTTATGCCTGTAATCCTAGCACTTTGGGAGGCCGAGGCAGGTGCATCACTTGAGGTCAGGAGTTCGAAACCAGCCTGGCCAACATGGTGAAACCCTGTCATCTACTAAAAATACAAAAAAATTAGCCAGGCATGGTGGTGGGTGCCTGTAATCCCAGCTACTCAAGAGAGGCTCAGGCAGGAGAATCACTTGAACCTAGGAAGTGGAGGCTGCAGTGAGCTGAGATTGCACCACTGCACTCCAGCATGGGCAAGACCCTGTCTCAAAACAAAACAAAACAAAACAGAAAAAAACCCACAAAAAACCATAAATGAAAACAAACACATAAACAAAACAGGCAGGAAGAGGTAAAGAGATGAAAGAATAAGAGAAAATAATGGAATTGTTAGAGCTGGAAGTGACCTCTGGAATGGAGGACTAGGTTAGGCACTACTGAAGCTACCATTTCAGAAAAAAACATGTATTCTAGAGATTTTATTCATTTTTCCTTAAGAAGACTCTTCAAATATGCATAAACCTCAGGAATGCCCCAAAATCTGGATCTGCTCTAGGTCAGCTCTTCATTTGGAAGGAGGAAAGCCAGGTGGAGGTTGAAAAGATTAGCTGAAAGAGAGAATTTACAGGAGCCTCAGCACACGAGGGACTCTGAAAGGCTGCGACCCAGTCTCACCATCTGGAAGAGAGGCTAAGCCTTCCTCAGGAAGATGTCCCTGTTTCTTTTTCTTTTTTTGAGACAGAGCCTTGCTCTGTTGCCCAGGATGGAATGCAGTGGCCCAATCTCAGTTTACTGTAACCTCCACCATCCTGATTCAAGTTACTCTCCTGCCTCAGCCTCCTGAGTACCTGGGATTACAGGTGCCTGCCACCACACTAGGCTAATCTTTGTATTTTTAGTAGAGACAGGACTTCACCATGTTGGCCAGACTGATCTCGAATTCCTGACTTCAAGTGATCTGACTGCCTTGGCCTCCCAAAATGCTGGGATTACAGGCAAGAGCCACGGCGCCCAGTTCCTGTTCCATTTTTAAAGCTCACCAGAATGTGATTCTGTAAACTGCCTCAGGCATCCATTCCAGAATCCCAAATGGCCCTTTCCCCATGGTCAGGATCCTTCCTTCCTTCCTTCCTTCCTTCCTTCCTTCCTTCCTTCCTTCCTTCCTTCCTTCCTTCCTTCCTTCCTTCCTTCCTCTC
>NW_016108089.1:0-1155 GCF_001604975.1 Cebus imitator | reverse complement strand
GTCTTTGTAGGTTGTGACTTTCAGATAGGGTTGCTGAGTGGACGTCCTTTTTGTTGATGTTGAAACTATTTCTTTCTGTTTTTTAGTTTTCCTTCTAACAATCAGGTTCCTCTTCTGCAAGACTGCTGGAGGTCCACTCCAGACCCTGCTTGTCCACTCCAGACAGGAGAATCACCTGCAGGGGCTGCACAATAGTAAGGGTTACTGCCGGTTTCTCTTTTGTTATCTTCATCCCAAAAGAGTACCCGCCAGATGTCAGCCAGAGCTCTGTTTTATGAAGTGTCTCTTCGGATATATGGGAGCCAGGGTGCTGCTTGAGGAGACAGTCTATCCCTTATTGGAGCTCAAGTGCTGTGCTGGGAGCTCTGGGAGTTCCATTCAGAGCTGCTAGGCAGGTACTTTTAAGTATTTTGCAGCAGAATTCATAACCACCTTTTTTCCCAGGTGCTCTGTCCTAGGAAGATGGGTCTTTATTTATAAGTTCCTGACATGCTACTGCCTTTTTTCAGAGATGCCCCGCCCAGCAGGGAGGTAGTCTAGTCACTGTCTACCAGCAGAGGTGTTGCCGAGCTGCTGGGGGCTCTACCCATGTGCTGTGTAAACTTTCTTCCGATTTTGTTTACAGAGGAACAGTTAGAACTGCCTTGGTAATAGCGGTCTCCAGACCGCCTTGGTATTGGCGGACTGCCTCGGTAATGGTGGATGCCCTTCCCCCCACCAAGCTGGACCATCTGGGGTCCAGCTGCACTCGCTGTGAAACCCTCAATCCAGAGCGTTTCAGGTTGCGGATCTTTGTGGTGGTGGGACCCACCGAGCATGATCACCTGGCTCCCTGTTTCAGCCCCCTTTTTTTCAGTTGAATGGGTGGCTCTGTCTCCCAAGCATTCCAGGCGCCAGCTGAAATCGCTGCCCAGATTTGGGTGAGTTTTTGTGTGGAAACCCACGGGGCTGGCTCAAACAGCCGTGCTGGAAATTTGTGATGCTTTTTGGCATGGAATCTCCTGGTCTGTGGGCATAAAAACTTATTTGGAAATGTGGTGATCACTCACCCCCTGCTGGGAACTGCACTCCAGAACTGTTCCTATTTGGCCATTTTAGATATCTCTCCAGTCAGGATTTTCACTGACTGGGACCATCCTTGCCTCTCACAAAAAT
>NW_016108088.1:440052-443636 GCF_001604975.1 Cebus imitator | reverse complement strand
GAGAGAGAGAGAGAGAGAGCGAGCCGTGGTGTGTGGATGTGCGCATCTCTGTGTGTGTGTGAACCATGGTGTGTGGATGTGTGTATTCCCCTCTGTGTGTGTCTGTGTGTGAGAGAGCGTGTGTGGATGTCCATGTCTCCCTATGTGTGTGTGTGAGAGAGCCGTGGTGTGTGGATGTGCGTGTTTCCCTCTGCGTGTGTGTGTGAGCTGTGGTGTGTGGATGTGTGCATCTCCCTGTGTGTGTGTGTGTGTGTGTGTGAGCTGTGGTGTGTGGATACATCTCCCTGTGTGTGTGCATGTGCGTGTAAGCCATGGTGTGTGAATGTGCATCTCCCCGTGTGTGTGTGAGCTGTGGTGTGTGGATGTGTGCATCTCCCTGTGTGTGTGCATGTGGGTGAGCCATGGTGTGTGAATGTGCGTCTCCCCATGTGTGTGTGAGCTGTGGTGTGTGGATGTGTGTCTCCTTGCGCATGTATGAGAGCCATGGTGTGTGGATGTGCACATCTCCGTGTATGTGTGAACCATGGTGTGTGGATGTGCGTGTCTCCCTGTGTGTGTGTATGTGAGCTGTTTGTGGATGTGGGTGTCTGCCTGTGTGTGTGTGCATGTGTGTGTGAGCTGTGGTGTGTGGATGTGCATGCCTCTGTGTGTGTGTGGTTGAGCCATGGTGTGTGAATGTGCATCTCCCTGTGTGTGTGTCTGAGCCATGGTGTGTGGATGTGTGTGTCTCCCTGTGTGTGTGTGTGTGAGAGAAAGCCATGGTGTGTGGATGTGCGTGTTTCCCTGTGTGTGAGAGAGAGAGAGAGAGAGAGATGTGGTGTGTGGATGTGTCTCCCTGAGTGTGTGAGCCATGGTATGTGGATGTGCATGTCTCCTTCTCTGTGTGTGTGTGTGTGTGTATGCGAGAGAGAGAGAGAGCGCTGTGGTGTGTGGATGTGGGTGTCTGTGTGTGCATGTGTGTGTGAACTGTGGTGTGTGGATATGCGTGCCTCCCAGTGTGCGTGTGTGTTTGTGAGCTGTGGTATGTGGATGTGTGCATCTTCCTATGTGTGTGTGTTGGGTGAGCCGTAGTGTGTGAATGTGTATCTCCCTGTGTGAGTGTGTGTTAGATCCATGGTGTGTGAGTGTGGGTGTCTCCCCGTGTGTCTGAGCCATGGTGTGCGCATGGGTGCATCTCCCTGTGTTTGTGTGTGTGTGTGAGAGCCGTGGTGTGTGGGTGTTTCTCCTGTGTGTGAGTGAGTGTATGTGTAAGCCATGGTGTGTGGGTGTCTCCCTGTGTGTGTATGTGTGATCCATGGTGTGTGGGTGTGTCCATCTCCCTGTGTGTGTGTGCATGTGAGCCACAGTATATGGGTGTCCATCTCCCTGTGTATGTGCGTGTGAGCTGTGGTGTGTGGACGTGCATGCCCCTGTGTGTGTTTGTATGTGTGTGACCTGTGGTGTGTGGATGTGCATCTCCCTGTGTGTGTGTGTCTGAGCTGTGGTGGGTGGATGTGTGCATCTCTGTGTGTGTGTGTGTGTGTGTGCGCGTGTGTGTGAGCCGTGTGTGTGAGCCATGGTGTGTGGGTGTGCATGTCTCCCTGTGTGTGTAAGAGAGCCATAGTGTGTGGATGTGTGTGTGTGTCCATGTGTGTGTGAGAGCTGTGATGTGTGGATTTATGTCTCCCTGTGTGTGTGTGTGGGTGAGCCATGGTGTGAATGTGCGTTTCCCTGTATGTGTGTGTGTGTGCCTGAGCCATGGTATGTGGATGTGCATGTCTCCCTGTGTGTGTGTGTGTGAGGCGTGGTGTGTGGGTGTGCGTGTCTCCCTGTGGGTATGTGTGAGCCATGGTGTGTGGGTGTGCACGTCTCCCTGTGTATGTGTGTGTGTGCATGTGAGCCATGGTGTGTGGGTGTGCATCTCCTTGTGTGTGTGTGTGAGCCGTGGTGTGTGGATGTGCATGTCTCCCTGTGGGCATGTGTGAGCCATGGTGTGTGGATGTGCGTGTCTCCCTGTGGGCATGTGTGAGCCATGGTGTGTGGATGTGCATGTCTCCCAGTGTGTGTGTGAGCTGTGGTGTGTGGATGTGCGTGTCACCCTGTGTGTGTGTGTGTGAGCTGTGGTGTGTGGGTGTGCGTGACTCCCTGTCTGTGTGCGTGTATGTGAGCTGTGATGTGTGGATGTGCATGTCTCCGTGTGTATGTGTGAGCTGTGGTGTGTGGGGGTATGTCTCCCTATGTGTGTGTGCCTGAGCTGTGGTGTGTGGGTGTGTCTCCCTATGTGTGCATGAGTGTGTGTCAGCTGTGGTGTGTGTGTGTGTGTGTGTCTCCATGCGTGTGTGTGTGTGTGCACACGTGTTTTGTGGGTGTGCTCCCACATCTGCCTGCATATAATTAAACTTTTGGGGCAAAGGCTTAACACCAACTCTCTGTGCCTGTCAGTGTGATTTACAGGAAAACAGGCAGAAACAATCATGTTTGGTGTGCGCATTCATGACAAGCAATTTGGCAGCCCCCAGGGACGAGCCACCGCCCAGATGGCGAGAGGAGCCCGGCTGGGGAGGAGGTGGAGATGGCACAGCCCACCAAGGACCCGCCTCAGGAGGACGCAGAAACGGTTCCTAGGCCTGTGATTTTAGAAAAAACTTGTTCATTTAGAAGTGAAAAGTGTGTGTGTTGTGTGTATGGTGTCTGGTGTAGTATGTGTTGTGTGTGGTGTGTGTTCTGTATGGTTTGTGATGTGCGTGGTGTGTGTGCTGTGTTACATGTGATGTGTAGTGTGTGCTCTGTGTGTTGTGTGCACTGTGTTGCGTGTGGTGTGTGCTCTATGTGTGGTGTGTGGTGTGTGTGCGGTGTGCTGTATTGTGTGTGTGCTCTGTGTGTTGTGTGTGTTGTGTGGTGTGTGGTATGGTGTGTGTATTGTGTGGTGTGTGCTGTGTTGTGTGCAGTGTGTGCTCTGTGTGTTGTGTGCTGTATGTTGTATGTGCTCTGTGTGCTCTGAGTGTGTTGTGTGTGATGTGTTTTGTGTGTTGTGAGTTGTGTGTGGTATGTGTGGTGGTGTATGTAGTATGTACTCTGTGTGGTGTGTGTTGTGTTATGTGTGGTATGTGCTGTGTTGTGTACTCTGTGTGCTCTGTGTGTGGTGTGTTGTGAGTGAGGGTCTGTTGTGTGTTGCATGTGGTGTGTGTGTGGCTGGTGTGTTGTGTGTGGTGTGTGGCATGTGCTCTGTGTGCTGTGTTGCATGTGTTGTGTTGTGTGGTGTGTGTGACATGTGACCTGTGTGTTATGTTGTGTGTTGTGTTGTATGGTGTGCATTGCGTGTGCTGTGTGGTGTGTGTGGTATGTGCTCTTTGTTGTGTATGGTGTGAGTTGTGTGTGGTGTGTGTACTCTGTGTTGCATGTTGTGTGTGGTGTGTGGTATGTTGTATGTGTTCTGTGTGGTGTGTGTTGTGTTGTGTGTGTTGCATGTGGTGTGTTGTGTGTGTTGTGTTGTGTGTGTTGCATGTGGTGTGTTGTGTGTGTTGTGTGTGGTGTGAGTTATGTGTGATGTGTGATGTGACTTGTGTGTGGTGTGTGGTATGTGCTCTGTGTGGTGTGCTGTGTGT
>NW_016108088.1:426693-436993 GCF_001604975.1 Cebus imitator | reverse complement strand
GGCCGTGTGCACGCCTCTAATCTGTGTGCTCATGACACACACACCCTGAGTGCAGGCCCTGTGCACAGCTCTAACCTGTGAGCTCATGACATACACACCCTGAGTACGAGCCCTGTGCACGGCTGTAACCTGTGTGCTCACACACACATACCCTGAGTGTGGGCCGTGTGCACAGCTCTAATCTGTGTGCTCACACACGTGCGTGCATATGCACGATCACCACAGGTCTTAAGGTGATTGATCAGCTTCACACACTGCTGCACAGCCTGCTTTTCATACCTAACGGTCTTGAAGCAGGAATGGTTTATAACGGTTTATAGTTAACCAGTGCCCATGGATGGATATTTAAATAGTTGGCAATTTCTTGCCACTATAAACTGCTACAAAACGGGGTGTCCTGTCCCAACCCTGAAAACTGGCATGGAGCCTCCATCCCTGTGGGCCCCGGGGGGAGGGGTGCTGTTCTCTTTTCAGTGCCTTGCTCGGTTCCATGCTAGGCAGAGTGGCCCCTCCTGAACGGCCGCTGAAAACTGTGGCTCTGAGTTAGGACCCACATGGTTCCTTCCCCACGGATGTTGAGTTGCTGGTTGGGGAAAGAGGTCCCGGTGACAAGCAGGACCCATCGGTGACAGCAGTAGGAGGGCCTGCAGCCCAGCACCGTGGTACAGCTCCAGGGGCATGGACAGCCTGAGTCTGTTCTGACCCGTCCTTCACGCCAAGCAAGGCAGCGGTGCTCATCCGGACCACTAAGCTCTGGTCACAGCAGAGCTGACCAAGCACGGTGGTCTCCTCCTCCACACGTTTGTGAAGATGCCCAGTGGAGGCACCTCGACCTTCCTTGTCCCCAGGGAGCCGCGAGTGTGGAGAGATGAGTGTCATCGACCGTGACCCTCCCGTGGAACTTCCATGGCCTCTTCCCCCTGACGTCAGCGTGGCCCTGTGTGTCCCCCTCTGCCCCAGGCTGCACACCTATCATCACCTACTACCCAAATGGCAGCCAAATCCAGCCGGTTTCGCAAATGGGACGCATTCCCAGCAGGCCGCACGGCAGCAGAAGGCGGGGGCATGGTGGGCACCAACCTTGCCGGCCATGGGCCCGTGGTGGCCACCTGCCCCTCGCTCTCCTTCCAACCCTCCCCACACCACAGGCCTGCTGGGGGTCCTCCCTGGAAGCCCCGTCAGAGCCGGTTCAGGGCGCACCATGCTACTGGCAAAGCCCCTTTGCAGAGGAAAGTGCAGCTTCTTTTTTAAACAGTGGGCATCCTCACTGTGAATCTAGGTGTTTTTACCCCTCAGCAGAGGAGGAGCTGTCAGTCAGTAGCTTCCTGGTGAGTCCATGCTCGGAGTCACAAATGGCACCTGGCATGTGAGTGCTGAGGCGGCGGGGCTGGCGCAGCAGCCAGAGGGCAAGTCCATGAGTCAGAGCACCCTTGGGGCGGGTCCCAGACTGACGCGGTCCCTGCTTGAGCCACAGAGAGACGGTTCTTCCACCTCTGGTGCTTTTCTTCTAAGGCGACTTTCAGCCGCAGCAGGTCAGACAAGGTGTTCTGAGAACTCAGCCATCGAGCATGTGCACTTCCAAAAGGCGTATTTCAGGTTTGCGAGAAGAGGCAGGTCTGAAAAGAGTCTGGGCAGATCGTATGAAGCTGAACACCCCTGAGCTTTGGCTCCCAGTGGCTACTCAAGGGGGTGGAGGGGGACATGGCCACCGGACCCAAGGCCAGCACACGAGTTCTCAGGGTGGCTTCAGACCGGAGCCCTTGGCCTCGCACCCCCACCTCCCCAGGCAGAGCAGAGCAGAGCTGCATGCTGAGTGCTTCCGGGGGGTTCTCCAAACTGCTGGGCTGGACTCGCCCCTAGTGGTCCTTGGATCCCCCTCTGGAAAGGAGGTGCCAGGCTGACTTATTCATGAGCGTCACAGATGCTCCACATGGATGTGCAGCCCGGTGCTGCAGACACAGACAGGAAGGAAACAGGCGCACCCCCTTCCCGAGACACACGCATCTGGCATTCTGTCATCAGTTGCCTAAAAGAAAGTTGAGGTGCTCCCAAAAGGAGCTGTGCAGAAAACTATGGCTGCATCAGCCTGGGTCATAACCAAACACTTATTTCTATTTGGAATTTCTACCTAACTGCTCTGGTTCGATTGACTAATGACTGAGCCCATCGCATGGCGTAGCTGCCCCACGTGCTGGAGGAACAGACAGACAAGGCAGGGTCCCCGTTGAGGAGCTGACCCCGGAAGGATCAGAATTTCCTCAAGGGGAGACGAGGAACGTGCTGGGGGCTGCTCGTCGGTGGGTGGGGCACAGGCCACGTGGTGGGGTGAGCTGCAGCCACCACGTTACTGTCAGAAGGTCGTCAATGCCGAGGACGTGTGGCGGAAGACAACATACTCCCTTCACCTTCCCGGAGAAAAAGTGAAACTGCTGCATACAAGTAAAACGATTATCATGCAGAGCTGCGTACAGATAGTGGGCAGAAATTACACCTAACTGAAATTTCCTACAGTCGGTTAGGTATAAATACATAAAATGCACTAAAAACGTAACTGTTTGAACAAATACAAAAAGCACACAGATGGCTCAGAAGGCAACATTTGAGGTTTCCCAGTCGGGGCCAGGCTATGGACCCCTCCACCTTCCCAGAGGAGGAGGAAGGTCGGCCTCCAGCCGGCCATGTCCCCAGCTCCGGGGCCTCCCGCAGTTCCGGGGGACGTCCCTGCCCCACAGCGCACTCTTCTCACAGTGCTGGCCTGGATCGGGGGCTGCACGCCTTGCTCTAGCGTTGCAGGGAGAGCCCGTCACGCCCCCACCACACCTGCAGATGCTTCCAGCATTAAATGTGAAGATGCAGAGGGGGCGTGGTCCAGGCACAACTGCCGCTCTTTCCTTAAGAACGCCCACGTTTTCTGTTGGGCACAATTCCCAGCCAAAGAGGCAGAAGGAAATGAGACTTAAAGATGAATAAAATCACTTTAAAGCTTCCAAAGTGCTTTCCCTCGGCACACCCGCTAATCCACACATCTGTGACGTCATCAACACTATTTGCATTTTGCAGCTGTGCCTCTAAGGACTTGGGACCGCAAGCACCCTCTCCCCCTCCTGGCTGGGCTGACCACCCTCAGAGTCCCTGGTGTCCCCAGGGGGACATCTCTCCACACAGCGTCGCTCCCTCAGGTTCCTGAGGGGTCTGTGGACAGTGTGGTTTCCCCAGATCCATTGGGGCTGCCTCCAGGAAGCCCACATGCACGGTCAGTGTCTAAATGCCTCCAGGAAGCCCATGTGCACCGTGTCTAAATGCCTCCAGGAAGCCCACGTGCACAGCCAGTGTCTAAATGCCTCTAGGATGTCCATGTGCACAGTAGGACAGCACTGGGATGTCCACATACGTGGTCAGTGCTGGGATGTCCACGTGCACAGTCAATACAGGACTGGGGTGTCCACGTGCAGGGTCAGCACGGGGTCGGGTTGTCCATGTGCACGGTCAGCACGGGGCCGGGATGTCCAGAGTCCATGTGCACGGTCAGTACAGGGCCGGGGTGTCCACATGCAAGGTGAGTACAGGGCCGGGGTGTTTACATGCAGGGTCAGCACGGGGCCGGGATGTCCAGAGTCCATGTGCACGGTCAGTACAGAGCCGGGGTGTCCACGTGCAAGGTGAGTACAGGGCCGGGGTGTTCACATGCAGGGTCAGCACAGGGCCGGGGTGTCCATGTGCCCGGTCAGTTCAGCGCTGATTCAGAAACCACAGCTGAGGGCGGGGGACCCCCAAGCCTCCCTCTCTGCCCTGCAGTGTTTCACCTGGAAGGCAACCCTTGTCTGGTATTAAAAGTGCAGGTGGAAACCAGAAGGCAAAACCAGTGCCTGCATGCAGGGCAACGAACTTCAGGAAACAGCTCTCGGCCTGGGCACTTTGCCAGTGACAGAGCAAGAGCATCGCCATCTTGGACAAGCCCCACCATTTTAAATTCCCCTTGATTAAAAACCACCTAAATCCAGCCCCAAAAACATCCACCTAACGGCTAATGTCAGCATGACCACAAACCACAAATGACACCTCTGACCAGAAACATTCCCACCCTGCAGTGGAAACACTGCACACACACACACACACACACACACACACACACACACACTCTGTCTCTCTCTCTCTCTCTCTGACATGGGACGCTGACCCAGCTGACTGCTAAGACCTGTCCGCCCCTGGCTGTCTCGCGGTGCCCGGAGTCAGGTCTGCCATCCCGGCCCTAGAGGACCAGGGTACTAAGTTGGAAGAAACTTTGGGAAGCCCAATCTCTTCTCAGCTTAACTGTCCTCTTTATAAAGAGGATTCCAAGTCTCTGTCTTTTTTCTGGAGACACCTAGAACAAAACAGATGCCCTCAGCCTCCCCTTGCCACCCCACATGGGTGCCAGGCAGTCCCATGTTCCTACCTAGAACAAAAGCAGACACCCTCGGCCCGCTCTTACCAGCCCACGTGGGAGCCAGACGACCGTCTCCACAGCCTCGCCAAGCTTGGCTTACAGGGGAGCCTAACGCCACAGCGTTTAGGTTTTTACTGTAACACAGCCCGGCCCCAATGCAAACTAGATAATGACAGCCAATGGCCCAAAAACAGAAACTTTGACTCAAATTCTCAGGGACCTTGACAACTTTATAGCCAGGAACAGCAAATGGCAAGAGGTTCCCTACGTTCAGGTTTCTTCTGCCCTCCCCACGTCAAGCTTGCACCCCTCATGAAAGCTTTCTTCTTAATGAAACCCCCCCAGGTCTTCCATTCCTCCGAAACCCCTTTGACCCTGCAGAGGAACCCCCTGCATCTGCTCCTCACCACCCGAACCCTTCACCCTGTTGGTCCCTCCTGCCACCAAGCCTTTAGCCCCAAACCCCAACCCTCCTTCTCCATCTGTCACGCGTTCAAAAACTACTCCAGCTGTTCAAAACCTACACCTCTGCCGTTCCCCCTCCCCAGGAAGGGGCCGGAGCTGAAGGCACTGCTGGAGTTCGAGTCCCTTTCTCCGCATCTGGTTTGTCGAAGATCCAACAGCGCCTGGAACCCTTCTCTGAAAACCCCTCTCATTATCACAGGGAATTCCTGCACATACCCGACCCTTTAATTTAACTTGGCATGACATTTATATAATTCCAACCTCCACCCTCACTCCTGACAAGAGGAGCACATCTGGCCTTCAGCTGAAACACACGCAGATGACCTCCATACTCAGACCCCTTTAGAGAATCCAGTGGCCAAGGACGCAGGCCCCACAGAGACCAAGACGGGACTTACCAACAGGCAGACACCGGTGTCAGGCGAAGAGGCCGCATGAGCACCTGTCTCCTCAAGGGCAGGGTCAAAAACGCCCATAAGGCAGCTAATTATGAAAAGCTTAGAGAAATTACACAAGAGCCCCAGGAAAATCCTGTCCTTTTCATGTCTCGCCGAAGCTATGCAAAAATATACCAATTTGGACGCAGAATCTAGAGAAGATCAAACTTTTCTCCACCTCCAGGTGGAGTTTATTTCCAGCGAGTTTATTTCCCAATCCACCAAGATACCCGGGAAAATTACAAAAATTAGAGGAAGGTCCCCAGACATCTCAGTGGGACCTCCTAAATGCAGCCTTCCATGTCTTTACCAACAGAAACGAGGAACAAAATTTTCAAAAAGGCAAACATCTCCATCTAAAATGCCAGATGCTTGCCTGTGCTGTCCAAAAGTCAGTTACACAAAACCCTCCCGATAACCCAAAAGAAAACTCCCCCATCTCTCTGGGACTCTGTTTCTGATGTGACAACCCATGACACTGGGCAAAGATTTGTCCTAACGCCTGGCCCACAGCAAACTGTGCCCCACCTGTGGTCTTTGGGGACACTGAAAAATGGCCCCCAATGGGGACACCTTCCCCGTTCAGGTACGGCTCATAATGAAGCTCTCCAACCATCACAGGAGGAAATCTCTTCACTGCTGGCACTGACCACGGAGGACTGAGGATGCCGGGATACTCGCCCCCTCGTCCAGCGAGTCCACAGAACCCAGGGTATTGGGACGGTATCTGGCAGGTTAGAAGTGAGATGGAGTCAGTTAGGTCAGATCGTTTTCACTGTCTCAGTTATAATTTTGCAATGGCAGTTTCAAGACTTTTAATGACTATCACAGTTTTCATAAATAATCTAGGCAAATGATTAACTAGATAAATATGATGGGACAAATACTTGTAAACAAACTTGTCATAATTTGGAATCTAAAGTTATATTCAACTAAAGTACAGCTATTTCATTATTTAGGTATTTTCCAATAAAAAATATTATAGGAAAATGTTCTTTCTAAAAATTGTGTCCTTTTTAAAGGGTAAATAATTTGTGTCTAATTCAAAGCTTATTTAAAGGTTATATATAAAACAAGGTAAAAGAAACTAGGAAATAAGAGAGGCATAAGGAAAGTTATAAATATAAAAAGAATTTTAAAGACTATTGGTAAAATAAAAATATCTTCAAATATGTAAACATTTGATCTAAATTATGCAGGTCAAACATTAGGTTTGTTACATGCTTTAGGTCATAAACTGCTTCTTTGACTTAAAAATTGTTTAATTTATTTTGGAGTGTTAAATTCTAGACAAGGCCTGGGGACATCTGAAATTAGCCAAGCCCCTAGCTATGCAAAAAGGTACTAAAGAAAAGAGATTTTATATGAGAAGGGCTCTTGTATGACAAATTCTTGTCCTAAAGTAAAATATCTGGTTGGCTGAAGAGAGGGATGTTTAGGGCAAGTCAGAAAGTCAAGGAGTGTTGTAGCTTGTCTGTGCTGTCGCGGAAGAATTTAGAAAATGGAGTTTATATAAGAAATGCTGTAAAATTTAAAGGTGATGAGGCCTCCTAAATGCTTTATGAAATGCCACTATGACTCTTAGCTGCACAACTTATCTGCTTTGCGGCTAGGTAAGGCCTGGGACACCTGGAGTTAGGCGCTGAGATGAGTCAGGCCTTACCCACACTTCTGTCTAGGTCCCAGGCTCCGCACCTAGTACATCGTTAAAATCCCAAACTTCCCAGGTTTTCAACAAAGGTAAAGGTTGCTAAGAGTTAGCAGAGTAACGTGTATTTAAGACTACTGAAGAAACAGTTCACATGAAGGTGTGTAAGGAAAGTAAAATATGCTTTTGGTAAAAAGACTATAAGGAGGCATGAGAATGTGAAATTTTGCCTAGATTAAAAGGCTAAAGAGTTTTAAGTTGGATAAAATAAAAATAAAGGTTTAAGAAGTCGTGAAAGGTTGACTGTAAAGGAAATTCTGTGTGAAAACATATTGGCTAAAGTTAAAGGGATCTCCTCCAGTTTTTCAGTAAATTAAGCATTAAAATAAAAGCACAATGGGTTTCTCTTAGAGTGTTAGCCTGCTCTTTTACGAAAATTGTAAAGAGTTATAAAAGGTCCATAAAAATCTTACCTTATGGTCAAACATTAAAATTGTGCAAATAAGCTTTTGTTAAGAATTGGATTTAACATTAATATTACACTAACGTAAAGGCGAAATTTGGCTTATTTGCTATAAAAATTACACAGGAAACAGTCAAATATGAAATGGTGTTTGGCTTTCTTGAGGCTAAATTCGTATAAATATGTTATTGGTACATGTTCCAAGGTTATGGGAGACACCTCTAATTCTGATATATTTCAGTGTATGTTATTGGTAATAATTATAATTCTGTTAAAATTACTGTGTGCCACAGGCAACAGATTTCCTTGTCAATTGTGTCCTTTTTTTTTTTTTTTGAGACGGAGTTTTGCTTTTGTCACCCAGGCTGGAGTCCAGTGGTGCGATCTCAGCTGACTACAATCTCCATCTCCCGGGTTCAAGTGATTCTCCTGCCTCAGCCTCCAAAGTAGCTGGGATTACAGGCACCTACCACCACAATCAGCTAATTTTTTGTATTTTTAGTAGAGACGGGGGTTTCGTCATCTTGGGCAGGCTGGTCTTGAACTCCTGACCTCAGGTCATTTGCCTGCCTTGGCCTCCCAAAGTGCTGGGAGTACAGATGTGAGCTACTACGGCCAGCCTCAATTGTGTCTTTAACTATGGCTACCCTAAAACTTTTTGTCATTCGTAAGCAATGTTGTCTTGTTTTGGTCCTCTTTAGAAGGTGGTTTTTGAATCAGCTATGAAGCTCTAACGAGTGCTCTTGAATGCAAGTTTCTGATAACTTTGGAGATTGTGACAACAGAATAGAAGGAAAACGTTCAGGACTCTTGAAGAGCTAAAATGTTCATGAGTATCAAGCAGGACAGGAATTGGCTCCATGAACTGAGCTAACAGGACACTGGAGTGATTTTTTTGACACTCCATTTGCTTAAAATGTGGCCAATCCTTTGTTTTGCTTTTCAGAGTCAACACTTTTCTTTTGAGCTGTTGACAGCTCTTAACAATTTAGTATACTCCCATGAACAAATTTGGAGCATATTTCTCTCTTCCTGATTTTCTCCAGAATTTGGAGACTGTGCACATTCGTAAGTTATGGCAACATGGTTATTTGCATAAATGCAGTGAGAACCTGTGTTCTTTTGTAGCAGGGCGCAGCTGGAGAAACTTGCTATTTCACCGAGGCTTTGACGGAATGTTGTGCTTTCCTTTCAGGGATCAAGCATGGCTTACGAAGCCGAGGAAGCCCCAAGAGCCCGGCCTCGTATTCTGTGCACACCGTCCCTGCGCAGGGTTCTGACCTGCGGTATGTGAAGAATGTCACTTTCTGACAGCCAGGAACCCCAGGTTATCCTGGGACCTGAAGAAGACTGGAATTTACCCAACTCATAGATATCTAATGGTACAATTCCATGGCTGGGCTCAGCTTTAAAAAGTCTTATCTCAGATTCCTTCTATAAAACAAAGTTCCATCAAAGGCAGTTTAAAAGGCCTATGTGAAAAGTCATTATACTTGCTGCACTGTGCACAAATAGTTAAGCCAAATATAATAAAGCAAACTAGCCCTACCATAACTTGTCTTTTAATACAAATGGAAAACTGGAGAGAGAAAATTATGTTTCAAAAACTATAGCACACCTATTGTTAAATTCTAGTCCTGCCTGATGTTTTTCAATTTTTATTATTTTCCACAGTTTAGATTAAATTTTAATTTTTCTGGCTACAAGTCTCCAAAATAATGTTTTCAATTTTTTCTTTTTCCCCACTTTTCTAACTGGAAATCACTGAAACCTAAGCTGTGCTTTCTTAAAGTCCCATAAGATGAAGACTAGCTGTTTCGGCAGATGCTGCCTCTCAGCCCCTGAAACAGAGAGCTACCAGGAACAAATCACCCTCTTCCACGCCAGTGCTGCATCATGCCCCGCCATGATGACTCTCTCTCAGCAGGAAGCAGCGGAAAGAACACACTGCCTCCTCTCCTTTCACAGCGCTAGGGTCTGGATTGACCGTGCAGAAGCATCAACATCTTGGACAAGCACCACCATTTTAAGCTCCCTTGATTAAAAACCACCAAAATCCAGCCCAGAAAACAACATCAACCTAATGTCTAATGTCAGCATGACCATAAACTACAAATGACAACTTCAACCAAAAACAGGCCAACCCCGAGATAAACTCCCCCGGACCCAAACATTCCAACCCTGTCATAAAACTCCCTTTCACACAAGAACATTCTGAACCTGCCATAAGCTCCCCCTCCCTAAACCCTTAAATCCACCTAGTCTGTAAGAGAAAACACACCTGACCTAAATCGGCCAGAAGCCCCTCTCAAGTTTATTCTCCAAAATAAACCTGTCTTTGACTGTTGAGCTGCTTTTCTTTCTTCTTTCTTCAACTCTTGCAGCCAGTGGCCAGGAGTGAGCATTTGTGGTGTTTCTCTGTGGGTGAGTGGAGGCCCTGCCCCAGCTAGAAAAAGATCAACAAAAACCTACTGTCAGGTTCTTGAGGCAGCTGAGTGAAATCAGGACCCACCCCAGGAGAAGATGCCGTGGTGTCACAGGTGATCATCGTCACATCATCACAGCAGGTGGGATTGGGACTCAGCCGGAGAGATGGTGCCTTGGCACCACAGGTGATCATTGTCACATCATCACAGCAGGTAAACTAGGACTCAGTTCCCAAGAGAAGATGCCACAGCACCATAGGTGATCGTCAACTCGTCACAGCAGGTAAAACCGAGGCCCACCAAGAGAGATGCTGCAGCCCTACAGAGGATCGTGGTCACATCGTCACAGCAGGTGAAACCGAGGCCCACCAAGAGAGATGCTGCAGCCCCACAGAAGATCATGGTCACGTCGTCACAGCAGGTGAAACCGAGGCC
>NW_016108088.1:409343-426130 GCF_001604975.1 Cebus imitator | reverse complement strand
CACCAAGAGAGATGCTGCAGCCCCACAGAAGATCATGGTCACGTCGTCACAGCAGGTGATACTGTTGCTTGTCGCAGACCCAGCTACACACAGGCAGGTTCAGACTCTCATCTTGGTGGGAAATGACACACTGAAGCTAAATATCCCCTTTCCATCCCTCGCATCTCCACCCCTGCCCAAAATTACTAGATTCCTGTTCAGCCGGCTGCCAGACGGGAACACGCCCGTCCCACCCCGATCCCGCCAGAGTGCAGCTGTGCGGAGGCTTCCTCCACAGGAACGCATACCATCCACAACTCTTGACAAGCTCAGGGCTAGCCCTGTGCTGTCCACACCCTCGGGCCCTCCACCCTGGCACAGGCAGCTGTGCCCGTGTGCCGCTTGTACCTGCGCTTTGCCTGTGCTCCACTCCCTAGTTATTTCCCAGCCGTGGGTGAGGTGGTGGGATCCAGGGCACGTGGATGGGGCCCACCCAACACCCCCACTCCAGCACACCCAGCCCTGTGGGACCTACCCAGGGCCGTGGGACCTTGGCAGGGGCTCTTGCCCTGGGCAACTCACAGTGTCCTCACCAGTGACCTGCAGAGCCACGCAGCACTGCCATCCAGGGATATCAGAAATCCACACCCTCCACCAGCCCCACCCAAAGTGGCAAAGACCCTCACAGCTTCCACAGGAGAAGGCACAGGGCCGGATGCCCCAGGAAGGCTGGTGGGGCTCCCAGGACAGCGAGGCCCTGAGCAGAAACTAACAGGGGTGGGCACAAGGAAGGCGGCCGAGACTCCACCCTCCCACACTTAGAGCAATGGAGAAAACAGGCTTGGTCCAGACCAAAGACCTGTGTGTGGTGTGTGTAGTATGTGTGTTGTGTGTAGTGTATGTGGTGTGTATTGTGTGGTGTGTATTGTGTGATGTGTGTGTCATGTGTGTTTTGTGTTGTGTATTGTGTGGTGTCTGTGTTATGTGTAGTGTGTGTTATGTGGTGTGTGTCGTGTATGTGGCATGTAGTATATATGGTGTGTTTTGTGTGGTGTGTGTCATGTGTGTTGTGTGTGGTATATCTGGTGTTTGTCGTGTGTGGTGTGTGTAGTGTGTGTGGCATGTGTCGTGTGTTTGTAGCATATGTGGTGTGTATTATGTGGTGTGTGGCATGTATTGTGTTTAGTGTGTATTGTGTATTGTGTGGTGTGTGTAGTGTGTGTTGTGTGTTGTGTGTCGTGTGTGTGGTATATCTGGTGTGTGTTGTGTGTTGTGTGTAGTATGTGTGGTGTGTGTAGTGTGTGGTGTGTGTGATGTGTGGTGTGTTGTGTGGTGTGTCGTGTTGTGTGTTGTGTGTGGTTTGTGTGTTGTGTGTGTGGTGTGTATCATGTGCCATGTGTGTTGTGTGTAGTGTATGTGGTGTGTTATGTGTGGTGTGTATCATGTGTGCTGTGTGTGTTGTGTGTAGTATGTGTGTGGTGTGTGGTGTGTCATGTGTGGTGTGTGTCATGTGTGGTGCATGTAGTGTATGTGGTGGTATTGTATGGCATGTGCATTGTGTGTGTTGTGTATAGTGTGTGTGTGTTGTGTGGAGTGTGTATTGTGTGGTGTGTGTGATGTACGTTGTGGTGTGTGTCATGTGTGTTGTGTGTAGTGTATGGTGTGTAGTGTGTGGTGTGTGTGGTGTGTGGCATGCATGTGTTTTGCATTGTGTGGAGTGTGTCATGTGTGTGTCTGTGCATATGCATGTACATGGGACACAGGAGAATTGCCAGTTAACACTGTTTTATGCCCTTCCCTTTCCCATCCCTGTGGGACTGTGCCAGGTTACAGAGCTCTTCCTGAAATCAATGATTCATATGCCTGTTTGGGTAAGGAGCAAACAGTAACTCATTCATCAGTGGAAAAATATCTAAAGCTGATGTGATTTGGGGCATTCTTCAGATGTCACTGGAGGCTAACATGATAATGGGCAGGGATAATGGTGAAGCCATTTCTAATGATCGGATTCCAGCCCTTAAGTGAACAGAGTGAAATCTTTACAAATGAAATGACATCATGTCTGGAACTTGCTTCTAAACAGCATGAGAAGGTGGGAGTGAACAGGACAAGTGATGCAGTTGGTGGGGCGTGGAGGGTCCATTATGTGATTCTATCCACGCTTGTATGAGCTTAAAGTTTTCTGTGGTAAAAATTAAAAATAAAAAGAAATTGAGAAGAAAGTGTTCATGTGTATCTGTATGCATTTGAAATACACTCATTCTCTCTGTAGCTGACATTCACAGCCTGCCATTGATGCCTTTTGAAATAACTTGAATGTTCTGACATCGATGCACTTAAAACAGGTGTATAACAATGACCACTACCTTCTGGAAACCTGTCACGGACAAGATATTCTCATGTGCATTGGCTCGAATGTTCCCAACCACCATGCAAACGAAGCAACTGAGGCTGAAAATGCTTCAGTAAGTTTCCTAAGATCACACAGCACTCATGGGCACCCAGGTTAAATTACTGTGAGATAGTAAAAGATGCATTCACCACACAACATTAGCCCAGAAGAATGCCTCCCCTGAAAAGGCAGAAATTAGCCTGCACAGGCATCACAGACAACCCCTCAGAGCTCTGGGCTGGGGCATCTGGGTGCCCTCCTCACCTGGGTGCGGAAAAGCCCATGGAAAGGTGAACACCACTTGGCTCTGGCAGTTGCTGTCACTCTTGGGTCTTTATCCTGTTATTCCAGTACCCATGTGCTTTTACCAAAGCCATAGAAATGGTCCCCCTGCATCCAGACTGGAAAGGAAGAAGCAAGTGTTTCTATTTGTAGAAGACATGCTCTAGTAGATACAAAATCCTAAAGAATTCATTTTTTTAAAAACTACTAGAACAAAGAAACAAGTTCTGCAGGGTTGCAGGATGTTAGATCAACATACAAAGTCAATTGTATTTGTAAACGCTTGCAATGGACAACCCAAAAGTTAAATTCAATTCCACCTGAAATAGCCTCAAAAAGAATAAAGTACTTAAGAATAAATTTAATTTGGTAAGTACTTAATTTAATAACTACTGAAGAATAAGTAAATTTGATGCAAAACTTATACTCTAAAAACTACAAAACATTGTTTTTAAAAATTATAGAAGGTCTAAGTAACTGGGAAAGCATTCCATGTTCATGGATTGGCGTACTTAACATTAAGATGGTAACCCTCCCTACACTGAGCTACAGATTCAATACATCCCTACCAGAATCCCAGCTGGCTTCCTTGTAGAAATTGACCAATTGATTCTAAAATTCATATGGAATTGCAAGGGGTTCAGAATTGCCAAAATAATCCTGAAAAAGAAGAAGAAAGCTGGAAGACTCATGGCCCTTATTTCAAACTTACTATGAAGTTACAGTAATCAAGACTGTGTGGTACTGGTGCAAGCACAGACTATAGATTAATAGAATATAATTAAAAGTCTACAAATAAACCCATATAGCTATGGCCAATTAATTTTCAACAAGGGTGTTAAGACCATGGAGAGAGTTAATTCAAGGTGGATCACAGAACCAAATGGAAGAGTTAAAACTATAAAAACTCTTCTAGAAAAATCTAGGGATAAATCTTCACGTACTTAGATTTGCAAAGGATTCTCAGATATGACACCAAAAGCATAAACAACAAAAGAAAAAATAGATTAATTGGAGTTCATCAAAATTAAAAACTTTTGTGTCTCAAAGGATACCACTAGGAAAGTGCAAAGGCAACTTACAGAATGTGAGGAAATATCTGCAAATCACATATCTGAGAAGGCACTTGTATCTAGAATACATAAATGACTGACAACTCAACAGGAAAAGGCAACCCAATGTAAAAACGAGCAAAGGAAATGAACAGCCATTTCTCCAAGAACGTATGCAAATGGCCGATAGGCACATGAAGAGATGCTCAACATCACTAACCATCAGAGAAATGCAATCGAAACCATGATGAGATACCATTTAACACTCGTTGGATGACTAGAATCAAAACCAGACAGTAGCAAGTGCTGATGAGGGAGTGCAGGAGCTGGAGCCCTCATGCCTGCCTGTGGGGATGTAACATGGGGCAGCCACTTTGGAAAACAGTCCAGCAGTTCCTCAAATGATTAGACAGGATTACTGTATGACCCAGCAATTCCACTCCTAGGTACATGCCCAAAAGAAATGAAAACACATGTTCACACAGACACCTATGCACAGACGTTCACAGCATCATTGTTCGCAACAGCCAAAGGGTGGAAACAGCCATAATGCCCATTGCCTGGTGAACGGATAAGTGTGGCCTGTCCATACAGTGGATTATTACTCAGCTATAGAAAGCAAGGAAATTCGGAAGAAGTTTAAAGACATGATGCACAGTGCCAGACACCAGACACAGAGACTGCAAATTACTCCTTACTCCCACCACACACAAGCCCAGAGTGGGAATCTACAGAGACCACATATTACATGCTACTCCCCCACACGCAAGCACAGACACTAGATACAGAGAACGCATATTACACATTACTCCCGCACACGCAAGCCCAGAGTGGGAATCTAGAGACAGGAAGCTGATTCCTGGTCACTTAGGCTGGGTAGGTGGGGTGCTAACAGAAGGGGGCGGGTTTCTTGCTGAGGTGATTCGTGTTCTTAACACGGGCTGTGCTGATGGTTCACATACATGTGAATACACTAAAAGCCATTGAATTGTGCACTTTATATGGGTGAGTTTTACGGAATGCAGACTATATCTCATTAAAGCCTTTTTTTTTTAAAGGAAAGAGAAATAGACCCATACTGCCCACCTATCCTGTGCATTGCCAAAGCCCAGCTTCACACCCAGCTTCTGTCTTCGGGAGGCCTTCCATCCGCAGGCCCACCCAGCACCCTGCAGGCCCACCCAGCCCCACAGACCCCGAAGAGATGCTGTCTAGAGACCATCACGGGGGCAAGCTGACTCCCAAAGGTGGCCTCTATTTCCAACACCATTCTGCAGACTGGTGTGCATGAGGCCTTTGCCCACCTTGGTCAGCTGTGATGCCCACCCTCAGGAGCGAACAATGGGAGGTGGCTGGGAGAGGAGATGCCAGGCCTATCTCTCCATCTCTTTGCAACTGCTGGCCAAGAATGGCATCTCACCCTGCAGTGCACACTGTATCCAATGCAGAACAGAACACTTTGCTCCACCAGAATCCCAGTCTCTTTGCAGCCACCCCTACAGCCCTCCAGGGACGTCCCATCCTCATGCCATCAGGCTCCATCTGCCCAAGGTTCAGTTTCCTAGGCAGCAGAAGCAGTTTGCTGGGTCCCGTGCGGGGCGATATGGTTTGGCTGTGTCCTTACCCAAATCTCACCTTGGATTCTTATGTGTTGTGGGAGGGACCTGGTGGGAGGCAATTGAATCACGGGGCAGGTCTCTCCATGCTGTTCTTATGACAGTGAGTCTCATGAGACCTGACAGTTATTAGAAGAGGGAGTTCCCCTGAACAAGCGCTCACTCTCTTGCCTGCTGCCCTCCATGTAAGATGTGACTTGCCCCTCCTCGCCTTCTGCCATAATTGTGAGGCTTTCCCAGCCACGTGGCACTGTAAGTCCAATTAAACCTCTTTCTTTTGTAAATTACCCAGCCTTAGGTATGTCTTTATCAGCAGCATGGAAACAGACTAATACATGGGGCTCCGAGGGCACACACTGTGGCCCAGCCATCTCACCCTCCCTGTTGGCCTGGAAGCCAGGAACAGGCAGGGGTTGGGGGCCCAACGCAGGTCATTTGCACACGGGATGATACAATAAGATGACAACCAGTGCAGGGAGAGCTGGGAACTCCAGCCTGGTCTGAGGCAACAACTGGATGAGGCAGAAATGGCCCAGCCACCTCCCCTCTGAACCCTGATCTTAAAATTCAATCCTGGCTGTCACCATGACTCACAAAATTAACTAGTTTTTGTTTTTAAAGTTATAGCCCCCAAAGCTGCATAAACAAAACAGACTTCCAGTTGGACCTGTTTGCTGCTGCCATGCAGACAGCCACTCGCATCATGGACAGGCGGTGTCTAGATTTCACTCTGCATTTCTGCCGCGTGAACCAGGGGCTCCTTCCTGGTTTTATGTCTTTACCTCTCCTCTTAGTCTGGGCAAGATAAACATTAACCAAACTCAGATGAGAGAGAAGACTCTAGAGCTGCTGGTTCAAAAGGAAGAGAGGCTCATGCATGCATTTTTGCCTGAACTTTACACACTAGGACTTGATTTAATTTGCCACCCCCATCCCAACTTCACGCCCTCACTGAGCTTCCCAGGCCTCACCGTTGGTGCCTGCACACCATGTGAGGTTGATGCAGCAGCAACCCAGGGCAATGCTCAATTAGACTAAGGTGTGAATTGTGCCCACTGAGCCCTGCACCCAGGACTGGGCGGGCCACAGCCCGGGGAGCCTCAGAGCTGGTCCTGTAGATGCCAATGCCTTGGGGAGTGGGGGTAGGGGGGCGCTGACTCTTCTCAGAGCTCCAGCATGGCTGTACCATCCCCGGAGGAGGCCTCATGCGCCCCATCACCCCACATTTGGAAGGAGTGCTGAGCTTTCTTACCATTTGCCTTCTATTCTCCACCAAGTTGATGCCAATAATTCCCAAGAAGGATCCGAAGCCAAGCTGAAACCAACGAAGAACAAGAGAGAAACACTCATTAGTGTGCTTGGCAGCTTAACACCAGAACACCGACATTTAACAGCAAACAATCCCGCCCTCAAAAGCATTTTATCCAGGGGCAAAGGCCAGACGTCCCCACCTCAGAGCCTCAACCACTGGGCAGAGGTGTGCCAGCCGGCGTTGGGTGGACGTCTCTGCAACGTCACCGTCCTGCCGTCTCTGCTCAGAGGTATTTAATGATGAGCGTGTTTGGCTTGTGATTGTGGGGAAAGAGAGGATCCGGCTCCTCCCCCAGAGACAGCATCTTCTCGGGGGCCCAGGGCCACCACGCACCACCATCTGCCCCGTCTTCTCCAGGTCTGCGATGCCCCTCAGCACGGCTCCTGGGTAAAGTATTAGGAAACTACAGCCGTGGGCCCCAGGGCCACCTGTGACACCCGCTGAGACTGCCTGACCGTGCCTGCTGCTTCGGGAGGGCGAGCAGGGCAGGCTGTCAGCAGGGAGGCACCCTGGAGAAGGGTGGGGAAAGGGCGCCTGGGCCAGGCATGGGGGGGCCTTGGACTGCAGCACAGGTCACCAGGGTTCCGGCAGAGCCCCCTTGCTCCACAGGAAGCCCCAGCCCTGGGTAGAAAATGATGCTGGGATGTCGGGAAATACAGAGGCCAGCGGCCGGGCACCCACACCCTCCACAACAGGCCCATCCTGGCACGTGACGCCCACCTAGTGGATGAATTTTTTAAATCAGTGCGAAGAACTTGCGTTTCAGCAACGCCCACCGAAAACGCGGCTTGGAGCAGCCCACGAAAGTGTCTCTCGCAGACAACATAGCGACACCAAGGATCGATTCTGCGGAGGTCTAAGGCAGCTGCTGCTCACACGCTGCCACACCGGCCTGTCACATTTCCCAGTGGGTGTCCGGTGGAAGGCGTGGCCCGCGCAGTACAGCCTTGGAGCTCCTGGGGCCGTGGTGTGGAGTTTAACGCAGTGGACACCGGACTTCTTTATGTGAATAGTTTCACCTTTATCTGTAACTGTGTCTGTGTGTCTGTGGTGATAGGCACGTACCCATGTGATTTTCACCAATGGTTTGAGAATTCGCCAGGGATAGGAATATTTCTTCATGGGCTGAGCTTCAAAATACCTCAGCTCAACTCCACAGTTCAAAAATATCAAAATTTCACTTCAACATACATGTATTAAAATATATCTGTTTCACTACATTTTATTTTTGGGGGACTTTAAAAAAAGAGCCTTTCTTGACAATGTTGAGATGTTTTCATGTTCTAGGCCGCTTCTTCTGAGATCAGCTTTTTCCTTAAAGTCTCTACGTTGGCAAAAATCTCCAGAGAGGTGACTCTTCGCCACATTTCCTTAAAGCTAATTTTATTTGTTGTCTCTAGTTGGCTTTCAGAACTGTCTGGGCTAAAGGTAATTTCAATCTGGTCAGTGTAGTGTTAATTCATCACCCAGAAAGTAGATTCTTTACAGAGCATAGCTCGACAGTTAACCGTTTATTTTTTTATTATGTTATTTTGAGGAAACTCTCAAACAAGTGAAGCTTGAGAACAAACAAACAAAACCAGCACTCAGGGTTGATCTGATATTTTGCAAATCACTTGGGGTTCCCTCCTCACAGCCGCCTGCCCTCTGGGTTCCCAGGCCCCCCTTTCTGCTCAGGAAGCAGAAAGCCCCTCACATATGAGACCAGGGTCCTCACACCACTGGCCTCTTGCAATTTTACCAATAAAACTTTTTCTGCACAGATACTGTTTGTATACGTTTATTCATGAACTATACACAGGTAGATAGCGTAGATGTACAAGGCAGAGCCTAAAGATATAAACAAAGGTGAAATAAACAACATTTGTAAAGTATTTCTGAATGCTGAGTGCCAAAAATCTTTTGTCTTTGCTGATTGTCATCAATAATATTATCCGTCTTGGCTGTACTTTAGGTGAGAGTCACAAGATTGAAGAAGCCACATTTTAAAGTCTTGATTTAGCAGTTTATGACATAGCAGCCGGGCTCCGGGGCATGGGAAGGGCATCACAGCTGATCCAAGCCACTTCCACAGAGGTTCACTGTCCCAGAATGCAAGCACTTAGGGCAATTTTTATTGCTAATGACAGCGGATGTAATTTCATAGTTCAAAAAATCTCGGTAATTTGGATCTGGGTGACCAGTTCTCGCCAGGCCCAATTAGGCTACCATCAATTTACCTCGCCGCCTTACTGTCCAAAATCTGGTCTGAGGGGTGGTGACGCCAGCACCATCACCTTCTGGTCGTTCCCACCTGAGCGTGGCACTAATACAATCTTTGATCCATGGCTTCTTGGCAGGAATCGTTTCTTCCATGGGCTGGGGTAGTGGACCTGGACCCTCAGGGTAAAATCCTTCTGGGGTGCTGGGGAGGCTCTGTTTGGCCTTTTCGGGCATCCTGGACTCCTGGCTCCTCCTCCACCTTGGACATTTCCCGTCACCAGGCTCTGGCCCCTCTCGCCCCCTGGTCACCCTGTGACCATATCAGGTCAGCCCGGACAATGGAGGGCCCCTGGCCCTGTTTTAAGGTCAGCCTGGACCTCAACCTGAAACCTCTCTGCCTTGGACCTGCCTCCGTCCCAGGTCCTGGGGATTGGGACGTGCACGTCTGTGGGGGCCGTAACGCTGCTGACCACAAGCACCGATTGAAGCCCTCCCACCTTCAGCCCCAGCCCTGTGACCTGGCGTAGACTCCACCCTGAGAGAACCACACACCACCTGCCCCCCAGCCAGGCCACCGGCTCAGCACACTCACAATGATCCCCGGGTAGTAGCCCCCCACGGTCACGTTCTCCGTCCTGGTTGTGGCAGCCAGCCCGATGGTCACTATGAGGACGGACACCAGCAGCAGAGACCCCACAAACCAGAGCGACGTCTTCTTCCTCCTTGCGAGCCCTTCTGTGGGGAGAAAGATGGAGACAGGTCAGTGAGGGCTCAGGTTCGGGAGGGTGTCACGGGCGCCCTCTTCTCCCAGCCCAGCAAGCTCTGGGCCGTGCTCCAAGGCCCAGAGGTCCTGGGAGGCACTATCCTCGTCTGCCCCCAGACCCACCTCAGGGGTCCACCCCCAACCTCCGTTAGATAACAGAATGAAACCTCTGGACCATAAGCCACTGTACTGGATGGCCTGGTATTTGCAACCAAACCTAATTCTAAGTGTCACAGAACCCAAGAAAGCCAACCAGAGAGGGCCACTTCCCTCAGCCTGCCTCTTCCTCAGTGTGACTCTCTCCCCTCGGTGTCCCAGTGTCCCCGGGAGGACAGGGAACATCTTTTGATCTTTTGTTTACTGTTTTGTCATCACCGTTTGCTCACGGACACACCCTCTCTACCTGCCTATTACGGCCACACACAGTGGCGGGGTGCTGCCACCAAGGGAGGGGCAGGGAGAGAGGAAGGAACGCAGCAGCCATCCAGCTGCGCCGTCTGTCTTGCTTTGTTTTGTTTTTTGAAAACTAAATCATCTTGATCCCTGTGTGACTCCAAACGAAACTGGGAATTTAAAAAACCATGGCAAGGTCTTCTACTCCAAGATTGTGAAAATCAACATTTGTGTGTGTGCACATGTGTGTGTGCATGCGTGTGTGAGTGCGTGTGTTCAGGGGAAGCAGATCCCACACTGGAGAGCCACCAGCAGTGAGAACGGCCACGCAGACATCATCCACACTCTAGAAGGTCCACGTCTGAAGATTTACACTTCCGCAATCCCATCAGCAGAGCTCAATGGCAAGGAAAGCTTATCGTGCCCAAAGAAGGGACTGTTAAGTCCTCGGAAATGAGTTTCACAAACCTATAAATCAATGTACAGATGCAGGATCGCTCTGCTGACCTGAGAGAGCCATTTTTATCTGGCTGACCCAGCAAGGGCACAGCCTTCCTTCCAGGCCCCCTCAGACTCAGCACAGCCACTGGCACAGGCACCCCACCTGCCTCTTGACCCTCACAAAAATACACTTATCCCAAGAATTTCATCCTAAAACGCTTTTTACCTTCCACCTTGCAGGGGACCAGGTCACTCCATTTGCTAACGTAAGAAACCATTGGCTCCCACCAGCCAGGCAGGCCGCCCCGCCAGGCCCGCTACACCAAGGCAGCCAGCAGCACCATCCTCAGTTTATGCTCCAGGCTGAAGGCCAGAGGTTTCAGCCTCTCCCTGGTTGCCCCATCTCCCGCCTCCTTAGAGGCAGGCTTGTTCTGCATCCACAGGGCCTTTGCACCTGCTGTCTCCCAGCCAGGTGCTTGGAGCCCCTCCCAGCACCCTCTGAAGGCCTTTTTTAAATGTTGTTGCACAGATACCCCGAGCACAGTAGTCCCCACTCACCCCTGCGCTCTCCACAGTCACCTCCTCACTTCTGCCCCTGCAGAGCCTCCCCGGGTGTGAGGAGGCTGAGGGGATGCCAGACAGAGTACACGCTGCAGACATTGGAAAAGGCCAAGTTCAGTGGAGAAAACTTAGGAAGGGCTGGGGTCAGGGTGCTCGGGATGCGTCACCCACAGGCAGCGGGCAGAGGACAAAGCCTTCCCTGAGGGGCCTGACGATGGCACGGCGCACCCTTCAGCCCAGTGGAGTGAGGCCCTCCTTCTGAAAGCCACCCTACTGAGACACCGAAGGCTGCGGGCCGGGGAGCAGTTCCCACACCCAGCCCAGGAACCCGCCCTGAGTGTGGGCTCCCCTGCAGCCAGGGCCACGCCTGTGCCCTACTGGTACCCAAGCGACTTCTGCAGGAGTCATGCTGAATAAGCTTGGAGGGATGAGCAAGTGGGTGGACGTGGGGGCGGGCACAGCACCAGGAGGCCAGAGGCCAGGCTGGCCGCCCAGCACCTGGCACCCACACGTCATCCGGTGTCTGTTAGAATGACACTCCCCCCCGCCCCGCCCCATGCCCGCAGCCACACCCCTGCCCGGCCCATCCCAGGCCACTCCCATGCCCCTGCTCGTCCCATCCAAGGCCACGCCCACACCCCTGCCCGGCCCATCCCAGGCCACGCCCACGCCCCAGTTCATCCCATCCAAGGCCACGCCCATGCCCTGTTCATTCCATCCAAGGCCACGCCCACGCCCCTGCCGGTTCCACCCCAGGCCACGCCCATGCCACGCCCGTTCCATCCCAGGCCACGCCCACACCCCGTTCATCCCCTCCAAGGCCACGCCCATGCCCAGTTCATTCCATCCAAGGCCACGCCCACGCCCCTGCCGGTTCCACCCAGGCCACTCCCATGCCCCTGCTCGTCCCATCCAAGGCCACGCCCACGCCCCTGCCGGTCACATCCAAGGCCACGCCCACGCCCCGCCCGACCCATCCCAGGCCACGCCTGCCTTCCTGTGCGCGTGGAGCGCGTCCCTTCTAGTCCTTAGATGGGGAGGACACTCCCCTCGGGTGAGCGAGGCCCGAGCACGCGACGCCTGCCCTGCACGAGGGATGGACGCTGTACCTGCCAGTCGGGAACGCGCGAGGCCTCCTCCAGCTCTGCCTCTGCGTTCCTGGCTTTTCAGCCTCAGACTTCCTTCCGCCTCCCCGCGTCCCTCGTGCTATTTGTGAACTAAAAACCAACCCTCTTTGGGCTGGAAAAACTTAGGAAGGTGATAATGACGTTTTTACAAGGAAAAGGAAGACTCTGGGTCTATGCTGAAAAGCATGATTTTTATGCTGCTCACAAGAGCAATATTTTTTATAGACCACTCATAAATACTGAAAAATACAAAAGGGAAAATTAAATTCACAGTAACCCAAATTAACAAGTAGGTATAAAATCTTATGGTCTTTTTTCAATGCACTATGTTCTTTTTAAAGCATTTTTTCTCAAAGTAGGACCCCAATATTATAGTAGAGTTTTCACTGAAATATTGCAATTTGTTAAAAACCTGAAAGGTTATATGTTCACGGTCGTTTCCCCGAGAGACAGGAACGATGGCGGCAGCTCCGGCGTCTCCGTCGGGAAGTTGAGGCGGGAAATGACAAAGCCAGCTGGAAGCGAGTGGGCAGAGGAAGGAAGGCACCTCCCGTGGGGGAAACTCTGTTCTGGTTGATTCATGTTAGAAAGGTAGGTAAACTTTTCAAAAATGGACACAAAATTTAAAAATATATGCAATTCCACATTTTGGAAGTTAATGAAGCTGTCATTGTGGAATGACACAAAATCATCCTATTAACGACAGTCCTACCATCCTGGGATTGGGCAGCGCATGGATTTTCAGAGCAGTGTGACTTCCTGATCTCATTCCGTCGTGACCAGAGGCTCCGGGTCGCCTCACCAGCCTCCACGGAGCACCTGCCAGTGCAGCCAAATGCCAGGTGTCTTCGGCTCACGCGATTCCCCCTTCGGGTGCCTTTCCTGTTTTCCCTCAGGTCTCATTCCAATCTTTTGACTGTTTTCATGTGTTTTAAGAGCAATAGGATTTCTAAAACTAAATTTTATGGCACTAAGTATTTGAGAAAATTATCAGACAAATGCTCTCCTAAAGGATTTTGTTGTGTGCTTTTTCTTAATTAAATGCCCTGCACACATGTAACATTATGCTCCAAGTAATTGACCAGATGACTCAGCGTCTGCTTCGAGCCACAGGTAGAACCTTCCGTGGGGCTCCTGTCCCAGCCTCCTGGGGATGCCTGTCTGTCAGGACCTCCTTGACTCCATTCTGGTTCTTAAAGCCGGAAGCTCTGTTTGCTTCATTGGCATGAAGAGTGGGGGCCCAGCAAGCCAGAGGTAGAACCTTCCGTGGGGCTCCTGTCCCAGCCTCCTGTGGATGGCTGTCTGTCAGGACCTCCTTGACTCCATTCTGGTTCTTAAAGCCGGAAGCTCTGTTTGCTTCATTGGCATGAAGAGTGGGGGCCCAGCAAGACCCACTGGGTTATCTGCCCTTGTCTAGTCAGTCGGTAACATGTTGATTTGCTAATTACTAAGCGAAGTGTTGGACACATCTCCTCTGAAATCACACAAATCCTCCTACTAACCGTTTTCAACCTAACTTTGCTGTTTACCCCTCTTTCCTGAGTCTGACTTCTCCCTGTATCTGCTGCATAATAAAAAGCAGAAGGTATGAGCCACCCTTTTATCAGCATTTTTATCGCAGATTCCTAGATTAATACAGGTCTAGAAACACAGCAGGACTTACATGGGACTCTGGAAGAAATGGTTCTGAATAATCTCATTCAACTACGCAATGGTAATATTCTGACTCCAGGTGTAATAGAGATAGCAAAAAGAAGAGTCCCAACCGTATATACATTTTATAAATACATGACACAGCATAAAAATAAGACAAAAATCAACTCAAGAAAAGAAGGTGGGATTTTTTTTTTTTTTGAGATATAGTCTCGCTCTGTTGCCCAGGCTGGAGTGCAAGGGTGCAATCTCAGCTCACTGCAACATCTGCCTCCTGGGTTCAAGCAATTCTCCCTGCCTCACCCTCCCAAGTAGCTGGGATTATGGGTGCCTACCACCACACCCAGCTAATTTTTTGTATTTTTAGTAGAGATGGGGTTATGTCATGTTGGCCAGGCTGGTCTCAAACCCCTGACTTCAAATGATCCACCTGCCTCAGCCTTCCAAAGTGGTAGGATTACAGGCATGAGCCACTGCACCTGGCCGATATCTTTAGAATTACCGTAAGATATAAGCATTTTAAGGTCTTTCAAAAGAAAGGGGGTTCCACTTAGGAGAAAGATAACTGAAATCACCTGAATAATTTCTTGAATTTCCTGTCCTGTTAGCAGAAATACTGTTATTATGTGCACTGTTAAAATTAAAGTGTTCCTAAGTGCCCTATTAATTAAAATATCTACTGTAAGTTTATTGCAGAGGCAGCTTACAGGGACTGGACCCAAACCATTCTGGGTCTATCCAGACCCACTGTGTGGCCTTGAGCAGCCGTTTGATCTCTGAGCCTGGGAGCAGAGAACCCCATGAGAGGCAAGAGCTCTGCCTATCTTGTTTCTGGTTCCCAGTGCCCAAATGAGGACACAGACACATCTCCTAGTGTGGAATGAATGAAGGCACTTCAGTCTCCTGAGCTGTAGGATGGAAATCATGAGAACCACCTGCTTACCCACTTCTCAAGATTGTGGTAAGTATCCAGTGAGACACGATACGTGAGCTTTCCTACAAGTTTTTGTCAGTGTGAATATGCTGATCGCCAGGGCAGTGTTAGCTGTAAGACGCCATAGCAGTTATCTTGAGACTGTGATAACCGTCCATTGAGGCATGGTACACGGGCTCCCGTACGGGACTTTGTCAACGTAATGAATATGCTAATCATCAGGGCACAGCTGTCATCCTTCACCAGCACTTCTCCCACTGGGAGTTGCCAGAAGTTCTGAGACGTGAAGATGAGTGGGTCAACAGCTACCTCTGTGCTATCGTGCTTGTGGATTTTCTAATTCTAGTCTTCCCCAGGTGCAGCCCATCTAGAGTGTCTCAGAATATCTCCTTGTCACTCCCCAACTAGCCCCCAGTTCTCCCACCTGACCAGCTGTCCCCTTCCTGGCTCCCACCCCCAGCCTTGGCTGGAGGAGCTGAACCACAGGAGCCTGTGTCCATGCCTGGGCCTACCTGGAAGAGGTGCGAGGCTGGAGGCCAGGGTTTACCTGCCCCTCGGACCACTTCCTCTACTCTGAAGAGCCAGGAAGGGAAATGTCACAAAGCACGGGCGGTGACACCGCCGGGAAGGTTCCAAGAGACCATCTTCCTGCCAGCAGGGCCTGGCATGCCCAAAAAGAAGGATGAGTTCCATTTAATCATGTGGGGACACCAGTCATGGTGTCAAAGTAATAATCCCAGGTAAAACTGTCATCACTCAGCCATCAATTTCCCTTTCATTCTGATCTTACACATGCCCAGAATGGTGAACAAAGAAGTACAAAGAAGAAAAACCATAATCCCACCCCTAGACACACCAAAACAGAAAGACCATAATCCCACCCACAGACACACCAGGGCTTCATATATTTTAGTAAAAGACCAACTCCAGGCAAAAAGACACATAATCCCACCCCCAGACGCACCGAGGCAGAAAGACCATAATCCCACCCCCAGATAAACAACAGCAGAAAGATCATAATCCCACCCCCAGATAAACAACAGCAGAAAGACCATAATCCCACCCCCAGACACAGCAATGTTTCATATACTAAAAAGACCAGCTCCAGGTATTATGTTTTAAGGTTTAAAGTTCTTTGTCAGAAGAAAATCTAAGTCAAGTGCTATTTTTAAACCATCAAGGCATTCTAATATAATAATGATAAAACTAGTTAGTAAACAATAAATAGTTATTATTACTATGCATTAATAGACTGATCCATTTCCTGGAGAATGAAGACACCTAAATACGTTTGATCATAGAGCATTTGGCTTTAGAGAGTGGAAGGTATATAGCGGTTTCTTTTAGAAAGAAGCCAGATTCCTCAATTATTTTAAATAACAGTAACTCATTTGGTTGTTTGAGACTTTCCAAAGACGCCCGATCAGAGGGCCGTGAGGTGAATCCCCAGCAGTTTCGTTGAATTATTTCTGCGGGAGGGAGGGAGCGGCCGAGCCCCCTAGACGTCACCCAACCCCTCAGTTCAGCCATCAGAGCTTCACTCACTAGGGAACTCCGTTCCCCTCGATCTGCGCAGCCCTCTCCCCTCAGGGAAACACCCTACGTTTTTCCCATCCCGCCGTTTCCCAGCAGAGCACCGCGCCCGGCTTGCACACTTGTGAGAACACAGCAGCTTTCCTGTTTTCCTGCCTGTGCCCGCTCCAAGGCTGCAGGGCCTTGATCTGGGAAGTGGGACAGTTGGAGTCCACGAACACCCTGGGGAGAAACGCGAGGGGGCGAGCCGAGGCCAGGCGGCACTGTAAGATTCTGTAAGCACCTCTGCACCGTCAAGCAGAAAAAACGCTACCTGGCTCTTCGAAATGAAGTTTCCCCAGAAAATGGGTAGGTTGGAATAAATGGAAAAGCTGGAAGAGGAGCACACGGTGGGTGTTCCCGTTAAGTGTGGTGGCCTCTTCTTCATGAGAAAACCCAACTGGGGAAGAGCCGCAAAGAGGACCCGACGTAGAGTCAGAGAAAGGCAGGTAGAAAGAAAGAGTGAGAAGGCAGAGACAGGAGGGGGAGGCAGAAAGAGGGAGGGAGA
>NW_016108088.1:407296-409058 GCF_001604975.1 Cebus imitator | reverse complement strand
GAAGGAAGGAAGGAAGGACAAAGAGAGAGAGAAAGAAAGAAAGAAGGAAAGAAAGAACGGAAGGAAAGAAAGAAGAAAGCAAAGCAAGCCTGAGGAGGGGGAGGCAGGAGAGAGAAGGCGAATGAATGAACGAGGGTTGGCGATGCCCGTGCAGAGCGCGAAGCGTCCGAAGCGAGAGCTCAGAGCCGGAGCCAGGCCGAGTCTCTCCAGGGTCCGCCCGGGCGGACCTGCGGCCCGCGGACTCCCAGCCCCGGGGTCCCCACGCTCCCCGCCCGCACTCACCTGCGGCGTCCAGCAGGGCCAGGGGCCCGGGCACCGGCGGCTGCATCCCGAGGCCCTGGGCCCCACCCGGCTCGGGCGCGAGGGCGACAGTCCCAGTCCCGGGCCCAGCGCCGCCCCTTTCCCCTCCCCGCGCTCCCACGCGCTCCCCCCGCTTCGCTCCCCCCTCCCCCGTCCCCACTTCTCCCTCCCGCCCAGTCCTGCCGCCTCCTGGTTTCTGGAAATCAGGACGTCCGGGAAAACGAACCCGTGCGCGCGGCCGGGACTGGGAGACAGACCCCAGAGGACACGCCTGGGGAGGACCCGGGGGCCTGGCATCCCCGCGGGGGCCGCGCTCGGCTCTTGGCGGTGCCACGGGGTGGGCCATCACGCGTTCGCCTCCCCATCGGGGTGACAGGCGTCCTCGTCCTGGATCTCTGTCTTCAGAGGGCAGCACGTCTGTTAAAACTCAGTCTGCCGTGAATGAGCAAATGAGGAGCAAGTGCGTCCTGCAGCCCCTCGGCAACCCCAGGTCCGGCTAACTGGCCTCTCCAACGCCTGCGCACAGTGTCCACAGCACTGAAGTTGTTCTGAGTAAAATCTGCTGCTGGAAAGAAGGGCAAGGAAACGGAGGCCAGAGAGCATGCCTCACACAGCAGCAGGGAAAAAACCAAGATCCTTCTAAATTTATTTTTAACATCTTCAAGTCAAGGACATCAGCGGTCCCTTCACAAACCAAGATGCTTGAACGACCACTAAACTCAGCCCCTAGAATTAGGGGAACACCGTGGGAACAAGAGGACGCTGTTTCACCCTCATCCTGTTGGAAAACCCTTAAACAACTTAAAGAGTGTTAATGAAAACATGGGAATCTGCACTCACTGCTGGCTGCAGGATCACGCGTGGTGCCACTACTGTGAAAGCAACATGCAGGAAAATTGAAGGTGTAGATGGCAAGCCAGCAATCTTCTCTTTATAGACGCACCCAGGAACATAAACACAGATACGCTCCTTAGAGCCAGGAGCCGTCATTCTCAGCCATGCTGTCATTAAAGTCATCTAGGAATGTCTTTAAAAGAAGAAGAAAATTACTGCCATCCTGAACCCAGACCAGATCAATTGAATCAGCATTTCTGGGAAGAAACGAACTGCTAAGAATTCCCTAGTCCTTCTAATAGGCCATCCACTGTGAGAGAGAAACTACCATGAGAAGAATTCATGTACAAGAAGACACACACAGAATATCCTCCACAGCACTGTGTGTCCAGAACAACGGCACAGCCTGAACATCCAACACGGGGAGACACGATAAAGAAATGGGCGTATACAGTGAAATGCCACATGGCAGTTAAAACAAAAGAGAGCCACACAGATCAATGTGAACAAATGCCAAACACAGCGTGGGGCACAAATACAAGTGCACAGTGCCACAGCGAGTATGACATCTACATAGAGTTTCAAACAGGAAAATCAACACTGTTCATTCACTGACCCTCTCAACACT
>NW_016108088.1:402256-406374 GCF_001604975.1 Cebus imitator | reverse complement strand
CAAGTGCACAGTGCCACAGCGAGTATGACATTTACATAGAGTTTCAAACAGGAAAATCAACACTGTTCATTCACTGACCCTCTCAACACTTACTAAACATCCACAATATACCAGACACTGTACCAGGTACTTGGGACGTATCAATGAGCAAGGCAGACAAGGCTCCTGGTGGGGAACAGAGACCATGAATAATAATATAACAAACAAGAAAAATGCACGGCATGTTAGAGGGCAGTACATGCTATGCAATACATACGTACACACACACACATACATGCTTACATACACAGCCAGGCAATACATGCTATGCAATACATACGTACACACACACACATACATGCATACATACACAGCCAGGCAATACATGCTATGCAATACATATGTACACACACACATATACATGTATACATACACAGACAGGCAATACATGCTATGGAATACATATGTACACACACATGCACATACATGCATACATACACAGCCAGGCAATACATGCTATGGAATACATATGTACACACACACATGCACATACATGCATACATACACAGCCAGGCAATACATGCTATGGAATACATACGTGCATACACACACATACACATACATGCATACATACACAGCCAGGCACTACATGCTATGGAATACTTATGTACACACACACATGCACATACATGCATCCATACACAGCCAGGCAATACATGCTATGGAATACATACGTGCATACACACACATACACATATACATACATACATAGCCAGGCAATACATGCTATGGAATACATATGTACACACACACATGCACATACACATACATGCATACATACACAGCCAGGCACTACATGCTATGGAATACATATGTACACACACACATGCACATACACATACATGCATACATACACAGCCAGGCAATATGTGCTATGGAATACATGCACACACACATATGTACATACACACACTCACACCGCCAGGTAATACATGCTATGGGATACATACATACATGCATATGTACACACACATACATGCATGCACACATACATATAGAGCCAGGCAATACATGCTGTAGAATATATGCATACACGCACACACATGCATGCATACATACACACCCAGGTAATGCAGGCCACAGGAAAGGAAAAAGGGGTAAAGACACAAAGTAGAAAGTATAGTGTACGAGAGGGAGTGAGCTATGGTTCTGAAGTAGTGAAAAGAGATCTCATTGAGCGGTGACGCGGAAACCCACGCTTGGTGTGGAGGTGGTTGCTCTCCCAGACATCTAGGGCAGAGTGTCCAGGGGAAAGGAACCCCATGCAAAGGCCCTGGGGTGGAGCTGTCCAGGCCCAGGGTAGCAGCAAGGAGACCAGGGTGCCAGAGGCTGCAGGGACTAGGTGGAGGACGTCAGGGTGAGCTGCAGGACCGCCGGCCTTTGCTCTAAGTGATGTGGGGATTCTTGAAGGGTCCTATGTAGGAGCACTGGAGAGCGGTTGTAGAGTAGCAGGGTAGAAGCCAAGAAACTGGTTTTAGGATATGATGATGCAGTAGGAGGTGACGGTGGCTTGGACCAGGTTGGGAAAGTGCAGGTGAGGAGACAATCAGGCCAAATTCATACTGTGACAATACGTAAATACTGCATGTAACTTATGTGTCAGTACAAGTCATGTGTGCAGCTACACAGACACCATGAGTCGTGTGTGTAGATGCACGGATGTCATGAGTCCTGTGGGCAGATGCACGGATGTCATGAGTCGTGTATGAAGATGTATGGACGTCATGATCGTGTGTGGGCACATGCATGGATGTCATGAGTCGTATGTGGGCAGATGCATGGATGTCATGAGTTGTGTATGAAGATGCATGATGTCATGAGTCACGTGTGGGCACATGCATGTCATGAGTCGTGTGTGGGCAGATGCACGGCGTCATGAGTCATGTGTGGGCAGATACATGTATGTCATGAGTTGTGTGTGCAGGTGCATGGATGTCATGAGTCCTGTGAAGATGCATGGACATGAGTCATGTGTGGGCAGATGCATAGATGTCATGAGTCTTGTGTGGGCAGATGCATGGATGTCATGATCATGTGTGGGCAAATGCATGGATGCCATGAGTCAAGTTATTCGCCCACTTGGGCGTCCCAAAATGCTGGGATTACCGGTGAGAGCTACTGCCCCTGGCCACAGTCTGTTACATTTGAAAAAATAAATGGACAAATGAAAAAGAAAGGGAGGAATGACAGTGCCTGCTGGGCTCTGCAGGCAGAGTCCCAGTCTGAGCTGCCGGGTGCCCAGCCTCTTCCACCCTGAGAGCAGCCCGGGGATTCTCATGTTCATCTCATCCCCCTGGGCTCAGGGAGCCTTTTTAAAGAGGAGATAAAGTGCCTGCCAGGCGTGGGGAATGCGCAGGGGCTGACGGGAGCACAGCGGACTCAGAACGTCCTTGGGGGCTCCCTGAGCAAGCCCCCTGCCCCCGGCCTCCTCTCTCCAGACCTACACCTTGGAAGCGGTGGGAAGCACAGCCCCACCCCCCACCCACAGTCAGCTGCTGTCCTTCCTTCCTGCCAGCCTGCCTTCTTCCTCTGCTCACTCAGAGATACGGGGGTCCCCAAGACTGGCTCACCCTCCCCTCACCCTCTCTGTGGTACTCAGATCTCTAAACCATTCCTGCAACATCCAGTGAGGTAGGGAACCAACACGCTGGCTCCCCACTGTCCTATCCTGGGCACGGACCAGGCTCGGAGCAGGGCTGGGCGCTGGGCTATGGAAGTACAGGAGTGATCAGTGCCCTGGGGCCCTTATGGAGCTCAGAGGCTGCTGGAGAAAAGACAGGAAGACCGAGCCCCTCCCAGGCAACACCCCCGTGTGAAGCTTAGCACTGAGAGGCCACAGAAGGTCCACAGGGAGGACTCCCAGGAGGAGCGACACAGAGCTAAGAGCGGGAGGGTAGAGAGCCAGGCTGCTTGGGCCCTTCCTCGAGGATTGGGTGAATCTGTTATCCCCAAGCAAGCTCCAGGAAACAGGAGACAGGCCAGGTGCTGGCTTGATGGGGGCAGTGGATGGGGTTGCCCAAGAAACACTGAGACCTGTGAGCATCCAGGAAAGTGTTCGGGCTTGGGAGGAGTCCAGGAGCCAGAAGTCACAAGATTGTCAGTCCTTACAGTGGGACAGGTCCTTGGGGGCCCTTCCAGTTACTACAACAACGGGACAAATAACCCCATAACTCAGTGGCTTGAAAAACATTTATTTAGTTCAAGTTGAAATTTGGGCAAGGCTTGGGGTGGACGCTCTGACTCTACTCCGCTCAGGCTTAGCTATGGTGGCTCCCAGGACTGGCGCCTGGCTGACTGTGGCTGTGACTGTGACCTCAGGGTGACAGGGCTTCCTTACAACATGGAGGCTGGGTTCCCAGGAATGTCGGGTGAGACAGAGAGAGCTGGGTGGAGTCTGTGGCACCTTCCGCGACCCAGCATCGGCTTCGTGCTGTGTTACCTCTGCCACTTTCTCTTCAGCAACACGATGACAAAATTCAAAGGAAGAAAGAAGAGACTCTCCCTGTGTGTGGGAAATAGAACGGTGATGTGGTCGTTTAGAGAAAATATAATTTGCACAGGGATCGCTGTGTCAAGACAGGACCCTCACTACAGAGGAGGCTGGAAGATGAGCAAAGTGACAACCAGAGACAGCGAGCCTTTTCCTCCTACTTCAGCAGGTATTTAGCAGCTGTTTGGGCAGCTTGGAATGGGAACTGCTGAAGGCTCCCTAAACCACAGTTAATGAGGTCGGCATGGAGGAGGCAGCCGCGCCAGGCAGGGACATGGTCCTGGAGCCAAGGAGGAAGCTGCTGTGACAGGCAGGGAGATGGTCCTGGGATCCATGGAGGAGGCAGCCGCGCCAGGCAAGGAGATGGTCCTGGGATCCATGGAGGAGGCAGCCACGCCAGGCAGGGAGATGGTCCTGGGATCCGTGGAGGAGGCAGCCACACCAGGCAGGGAGACGGTCCTGGGATCCGTGGAGGAGGCAGCTACACCAGGCAGGGAGACGGTCCTGGAATCCGTGGAGGAGGCAGCTGTGTCAGGCAGGGAGACGGTCCTGGGATCCGTGGAGGAGGCAGCTGTGTCAGGCAGGGAGA
>NW_016108088.1:381582-401794 GCF_001604975.1 Cebus imitator | reverse complement strand
CCAGGCAGGGAGACGGTCCTGGGATCCGTGGAGGAGGCAGCTGTGTCAGGCAGGGAGATGGTCCTGGGATCCGTGGAAGAGGCAGCCATACCAGGCAGGGAGATGGTCCTGGGATCCGTGGAGGAGGCAGCTACACCAGGCAGGGAGATGGTCCTGGGATCCGTGGAGGAGGCAGCTACACCAGGCAGGGAGACGGTCCTAGAGCCATGATGTGTGCATCAGAGGCACCCAGAGAGAATAGGAGCTGCCAGAAAAACACAAGGAAGCCCAGAAACTCAGAGAGCACAAATGAATCACAGTTTTTATTGTGTGAATATGCTAAATATCCTACAATGAATATTCACTTGTAATAAGAAAAGCAGTCAGCTTTAAAGTCATGATTTCCTGGAATTACAGAAAGAAATAAAAACAAAGACACAACTCCCCTCCCCACAAGCAGAGCAGAGTCTTGGTGGTGGGCGCTCCCCTGCTTCAGGGGTGCTCCTGCTTCAGGAGTTCACTTGGCTCAGTTACAGCAGCAGGTTCTGATGCTGCAAAGCTCAGAGCATAAAGGCTAAGGACGCTGGCTCAGAGCCCTTACTGCGTGTGTGCATGTCTGTGTGTGCACATGTGCATGTATGGGTGTGTGTGCATGGCTGGGGGTGGGAGGATGGGTGCACATGACTGTGTGAGTGCGTGTGGTATATGTGAGTGGGCATGCATAGCTGGATGTGCATGATTGTGTGTGTGAGTGTGGGTGCATGACTGTGTGTGTGTGGGTGGGTGTGCATGACTACCTGAGTATGTGTGGTATATGTGTGGGTGGGTGTTCATGGCTGGGTGTGCATGACTGCGTGTGTGTGTGCATGTGTGGGTGGGTACACATGACTGTGAGTGTGTGTAGTATATGTGTGGGTGAGTGTGCATGATTGTGTGTGCATGACTGCATGTGTAGGTGAGTACATATGACTGCATGCATGTGTGCATGTGAGTGGGTGCACATGACTGTGAATGCATGTGGGTATATGTGTGGGTGGGTGTGGATGACTGTGGGTGCACATGTGTACATATGGGTATGTGTGCATAGTTGGGTGTGCATGACTGCACGTGTGTGGGTGGGTCCACCTGACTGCGTGTGTGTGCATGTGTGAGTAGGTGCACATGACTTCCTGCATGCATGTGGTATATGTGTGGGTGAGTGTGATTGGGTGCGTGTGCATGTGTGAGTGAACATGACAGTGCATGTGTGTGTGCATGACTGTCTGTACACGTGTGTGTGCATTGTGTGTCTCACACCACATTGGTTCTGCTCAGGTGCTCTGCAAAATGTCTGCAATCTGATTTCTCCAAGTCTGAAAGGTCAAATATGCACCATCAACAGAACAGAGGGCCTCTTAAACAGATAAATGCTCCCCAGACCAGATGCATGCCCAGCTTCCATGCAGGAATTAGCGTATTTCCTGCAACACCAGGCCTGGCAGAGCTAGGCAAAATCACCCAGGGTCTGGAGTTGCCAGAATGCAACTTCTGCCACTGACATCATCATCATGGCTGAGAACTGCCTTCTCAGACCACGCAAAAAATCCCCCAAATAAACTTCCTGGGAAGTAGTAAAGAAGTTCATTGTACCTAAGTTAGGAGGTGACCAATCCTAAATGGTAACTGAATTCCTTGTGATGTCTTACAAATCCTCTGCTTTCTAACTCCGTAAATTATTTGTGCTTTTCCCTGGAGCTCTTCTGAGAATTTCCTTTAGAGAGCATTTGACTCGGAAGCAGTCAGCATCAGACCACCCCAGGACACCTCATGGTGAACTGTGCAATAAGCAACAAAATCTCAATAAAGCTAAAAACATCAGCAGAGAAAAGACCTTGAAGAATCTGCTTCCTCAGCCACAGAGCCAGCACAGCCAGAAAGCAACTCTCAGAGCTGAAAAGCAACAGGTTTGCAGAGAATGAGGAAATGCAAGAAAGGCGGGCCATGCAAAACGTCCACCTGTGTCTGTAAATGGCAGACACCCACCGCGACATCCAGATGCACTGGGGGGTCTGGCCACGCAGAGGGAGAGCCCAGAGGGGGACCACACAGCATTCACATCTGGTGGCTCTGGCCCCCTGGACACTGTCCCCTCGAAGCCTGGGGCAGAGGAGAAACCTCTTCCCTACACATAGAAGGCATCTCCACAAGGAGCTGTCTCGACAGCATGACCATAGAAATCAGTCCTCAGGACCCTGGAACCAGCACCAGGAATGCCAGCCCTGGTTCTCCAAGATGGCAGCATTCCTCCCACATCTGCCGCAAGGGGCCACGCAAGGGAGCAGAGACATGGGAGTTACAGAGCACTCGGCTTCCCCACAAGGACCCGCTCAGGTAAGAGCAGCCGGCATCAAGTAGGAGGATTCATGTATGTAGTCACCACACAGAGACACAGACATATGCATGCACAGACACACACACACATACACACATGCACACACACCACAGAGATGCAGACATATGCACAGACATGCACACATATGCACACACATGCATGTACACATATGCACACATACCACCTAGAGACATGCACACATAGACATACACATACACACATATGCACACACATCACAGACACAGACATATGCACACACACACACACACATACACATGCACACATATGCCCACACATCACACAGAGACAGACATATGCGTTGTGGGGGCGGCGGGGACAGCGGCGGGGAGGTGGCAGGGTCGTAAGCCAGGGGTGTCGGCTGGCTCTTGTCTGTGCCAGGAGAGGCAGGAAGGGCTTCCCAGGACCTCCAGAGGGAGTGTGGGCCTGCTCACAGCTCCATCTTAGCCCCGTGAGCCCTATCTTTGACTCAGACCCCGGAGCTGTAAGAGGGTAAGCGTGTGTATGTTAGGCTTCCATGCACAACAGTACCCTGAGGGTTCAAGCATCCTGGACGCCTCCTTGCTGGGTGTGCAAGGATCTTCCAGGGCTGCTGTGCTGCAATTGCTTAAGGGAATCACGTCCAGATCCCTGATTTCCAGATGCAACCTCCCCTGTGGACAGGGCCCCAGCTCCACTGCGTCCCCTTCCCACCTGACTGCCACCAAGAGGGGCCAACCCCATCCCAGCCCAGCTTAAGGGAATCACGTCCAGATCCCTGATTTCCAGATGCAATCTCTCCCACAGTAGATCTGGCTGTGGACAGGGCCCCGGCTCCACTGCGTCCCCTTCCCACCTGACTGCCACCAAGAGGGGCCAACCCCATCCCAGCCCAGCCTTCCTGGGGCGCAGCTCTCCCTGCATGACCCTCAGGCCCTGAACACAGAAGCAGCCACAGAGCACAGGGCAAGGCCAGACTCCGGGTGAGAATCCTGGTTTCTGTGCCCGCCCAGGAGATCTGTACCAGCTTTCTCCTCATCCACGCCCAGCGGCCAGGGCAGGCGGACCCAGAGGGAAGGTCGTCACTGGACACCTCCCCACGTCCTAACAGTTCTGACAGAAGCCGGACCCATTCCACCAACTGCTTTGAAAATAAGGACTGGCCCCCAGCCAGGTCACCCGCATCTGTTCGGTGAACTCCAGCCAAGCCTTGCCAGGCACCACATTCAGAGTCACCACAGCCTCGTGTCAGGGGTCATCACCGCTGCCGTGCCAGACGAGGACACCAAGGCTCCAGGCAGCAGCGTGAGCAGCCCAGGGTCACACAGCCGGCGGCGGCAGAGACGGGGCCAGACCCAGCCCCCGCCAAGCTCACACACGGCCTGTGCGCCCCGAGTCCTGGACGGAAGGACCTCGTCTGCGGATGCCCCGTCCCGTGGTAAATGCACTAAAGGGCACGCGTTGTGCTGCTGCGTCTCCAGAAGGGATACTCTTTCCAACCACACCAAAAGTATTTCAGATGCAAACCTGACATGGTCACGTTTCTGAAAACTCTTTGAGGGCTACACGAGCAAAACATGTTGAGAGCTGGGACCTCAGGCCTTCGCGCCAGACATGGAAACCGAAGCCATCCCTGAACAATCTCAGCACTGCTGTGGCCCCGAGCGGACCCCCAAAGCCCGTGTGCTTAATGGCAGGGCAGGGACGCTGGCCAGGGTCTGGCGTCCCTGGAACCCCTCCCGCCCCAGGGCCCAAGCCGGTGGCCTGCGGTGCCCCTCCTGCCATCCCAGATCAGCTCCACAGGGGCGGTCGCCAGGGATCAGGGTATTTTTTAAATGTAACTGACTTTAGCTCTTCAAAAGGCCATCAGGAGATAAGGAAATCTGTCTTCCGCCAGACTGAAGATAATTAGAGAGACCGGATAAATTGTTATTGACTGTAAGGAGATAATGCCTCAGAACCGCTAGAAAAAATGCCTGCTGTCCTTCCTAATTCCAAACTCCTTCCTGCTTAGAGGAGAATGTTTACAGTGCCCCAAGTGCCCCGAGTCCTACCTTGACTTCCTTTTCATGAACAGGGATCCTGTAAACCAGAAAGCATCTGAGTGAGACAGGCCTCCGTCCATTGAGAACTTCATTTGCCAAGGTTAAGGGCACGCGCAGGAGGCAGGTCTGGGCCTTTCTCCAAGAAGATTTTGAGGGTTTCGAGATTTTAAAGGGGAAACGCTGGCTTGCGGGGAAAGTGGGAGGGTTTGGTCGTGTGACTGAGCCCCCGTGTAGCAGGAGAGAGAACAGGCAGGACAATGGTGGATGACTCGTTCGTCTTGGGCTCAGAAAGTTGGACTTGCATGAGGCCAGGGGGACGCCGAGCAGCCGCTGGTGGAGACACTGAACCTCTGCTGGGCAGCTTCTGCTGGGAACGCAAGGAAAGGAGCTCGCTGCAGGGCTGGGCCTCGGCTTTACCTGTTTCCTTTGGCAGTGAATTCAGGCCCCCGGATTTTCCCCTTCATGCCCCCACTGCTGCCCAAGAAACCACAGAGATTCCTAAAAGTTTTCCACACCCTTCACAAGCTTCGGGCAAATCAGGGCCTGGGAGACAGGACGGACGTGGATGGAGCGCCTACTGTGTGCCTCACACTGTGGCTGCCGCATTCACGTTCTGCCCCATCCCATCCTTGCCATGTGGCGCCCATTTCCCAGATGACCAAACTGAGGCATGCAGAATTCAGCAACTTCTTTGGTGTCGAGTAGCTGGCTAATGGGAGAGACGAGATGTAACCCAGCTGAGTCTGATTCTAACCCTAACCACGTCTTCCAAAGGGAGAGCACACTCGGACCTGCACGTGCGCTTTCAGGTTAATCTGTCCCTCAGTCCACACACCTGTGCTGAGTCTCCTCCTGTACAGGATGCTAGACCAGCTGCTGAGATGAGTCAGGCCATTCCGCCCTTTAAGAACCTACAGTTGAAGTAGAAGCAAGAGACACGGAACCAGCAGTGACGACACAAAGCGGGCGGTGGCAACTGCCCTGCTGGAGAGGTAACGGAAGCCCAGGATGTGTCCAGCCCATGTGCAGACCAGGAGCTCACTGACCCACCAGCACTTCAGGCAGGGGCTGCCAACCGTGGCCTCATGTGAGGGGCCCCAGGGGCTGCCAAGGACCCAGATACTCAGGACACGGGCCTGAGCCCCACACACAAGTCTCTGGAGGGTGGATATTTGGAGCTCCCCAGGTGGTTCTCTTAGCAGCCAGGCCTGGGGTGGGGAGAGGAGCAGTGGGTGAGCCACTCCCTGTGGGGTCCGCAGTGGTTACAGGCATAGGCTGGTTGTCAGGCCTTGGAGGGTGGCACTGAGCGGGCAGAATTCCAGGAGGCTCTGAGGCAAGCCCTGACCCTAGCCCTAATCCTGGCCCTGACGACACCGCATCACAGCTAACCCTCCTGCAGCCCATAGTAGATTCTCCAGCACGAGCACCAGGGAGATGCCCTGTCCTGGAACCCATCCAGCACCTGCCCTGGGTGACAAGAGGGGCAGGCCCAGCCCCAGACACCAGGGCACGGGGCCTCTCCTCCTCCCGCCCCGTCTGCCTGCCAACCCCATGGGCCTCTCCCACACACACAGCTCCCGCACACAGGTATGCACACACACGTGCACACACACACTCACACTGGAACTGGCCCGGCCCAGGCTGTGCGGCATCGTGGTGGCTGGAGTGGGCGGGGCTAAGACATCGGCCATTGGCCACACATGCCCCTGTGTCCACTGCGGGGCTCCGGCAGCCTTTCACGGCCAGCATGCCAATGACCTTCAGAGAGGGTGGGCATCCTGTGTGGCCTGGTGCTCGTACCCCTGGGTCTGCAGCGTGGCCTGGCCGGGGAGCCACCAAGATCACCTGCTCCGGCTCCGGCTCCGCCGTCTCTCCATCCCATCCTCCCCAGGGAAGCCACTCCTCGTTTTCCATCCAGGCCTGTGAATCCCCTTCTTCCTCTTTCCCTGCTTCTTTCTCCTCTGGGTTTAGGCTTTGGAGAAACCAAGAATAAAGACCTGCCAGGAACTCCCACACGGGCCCCTCCCCGGAGCCCCAGATTCCACGGGCCCCCACTGGAATGGGGGAGGAAGTAGAGGAAGAACTTACAAGCAGCATCCAGAAATGCGAGCAGGATGATTCTAGACTCACCGGATTAGGCCCCCCAGGGCGGGCGATTAACCCTGATTCCCCCCGGAGAGAGGAGCCTCCCCCAGCACGCAGCCCTGGGCAGGGAAGGAGCTGCTGGGTCTGTGAGGGAATGGGCCTCCCTAGTGCTCTATGAGTCAAAAGCTGTGACTTTTTTGCATGAAAGTGGGGCCGCAGGAACTGGGGGTGGAGGTGGCCGTGGCACTACTGAGTTCAAAAGAAGCTCCTTGAGGGCAGGGACCTTCGCCCCAGTTCTTCCTTCCTCGGACGGGGCACTCCCTGAACAAAGGCCGCAGGAAGACCCTACCTGCCAAACTCTCAAACCCCGACCAGCACCTGCCAGGCTAGGGCCACGGGGACGCCTGGTCCTCTCCTGCCTGTGCCCACCACGGCCCCTGCCTGGACAATAGGACACAGGACACCCACGGGACCCACGGGGGCCCGACTGCTGGGAATAACTGTTGGCCTGGGCAGCTGCGTCAACAAGACTCAGACAATGACATGGCTCTATGAAGGTGGCAATTCCATGAACCGGGGAGCCCGGTCCCTCCGTTTGTTCAGAGCCACGGCATCCTGGCCCCAGCACAGGCGGGAGTCACCACGGAGGCACCCGTGCGTGCGTGTGTCCTGGCTCTCAGCTCTCAGGGATCAGTAGCACTGGTAGCAAAACATGACCCTTCCTGTAACCAAATATCCCATGAAATCGAGCAGGGGATGAATAATGTAAGTCGAGCCTTGAGGGAGCAGGAGGGACCGCCCCGCCTGTCTGCAGGCTGTGGGGTGACGGCAGGAAGGAGACAGGAGGTGCCCTCAGAGACATGAATTTTTCAAAATTGAGAACACTCCTTGGGCTTTGCCAGAAGGCCTCTGTCACCGTGTGACCCGGGACCGCTCCAGGGCTCTCGGCAGGAAAGACAGAATTACACCCCACGGGAAACCTGAAGCCCCCCCCCCCCCGCCCCCAGCCTTGGACTGGGCAACAGCGGCTCATCCAGTGCGTCCTGTCCTAGGTGAAATTTGTCTCAAGTGCAGAGCACAGCAGCCTCGGCATCGCCCCACTGAAGGGAGAGAGCCGCACCTTTGCAGCTGTGAAACCAGACCCGCTGGACAGTTGGCCTCCAAGCACACCATGCGTATCGGATACCCACAGCCCGGCCCCGGTGGCCGCGGGATTCCCGGGAACCACATGACGGGACAAGAGCTGAGGCTCAGCCAGTTGCCTCCACAAGGCCGGCAGGAGAACCCCCAGAGCTGAGGCTCCCCGAGCCATCCCACCCAGGCCAGCGGGAGAACCCCAGGTTCACTGCGCTTCAGACTGTAGTCCTCAAACCCCAGAACGACGCCGCACCCTTGGTAACATTCAGCCTTCAGCCCATTTGCCTCGGAAATGGAAAGGTTGAACTTGGAAGAACATTTCACTACCGTAATTGGGGGATTGGGTTTGGTTCTTTAAAAATCAAATCAAGCCTTCCTATCTTCATTTTAAATTGCCTCGATAGAACCCAAAGTCAAGCTCATATTTATTTTTAATTTCATGTCATGAAATTGAGGCTTTCTTTCAAAACTGCTCTTCCATTGACTGGCATAACGCCTGTAATCTGTTTTATTTGCAATTGAGGCCTGTTCAGGTGCCTAAACTCTCACAGAGGGGGCCAACACCCATTCAAAAACAAAACACAACGGGCCCCAGAGATGGCACAGCGTTTCCAGGACTCACTGTGGTGGAGCTCATGCTGAGGTCATCACACTCAGCAAACCCATGACTGCAGACAGACAGAAAGAAAGAACCGCCACTGTGACAACGTAATAATAAATAGTTGAGTGAAGGAATAAAATAAGAAGTGCTGGCCTGCAGCCTGTGTCCGATGATCAGACCTGGCCCCAAATGTCCCGCAAGAACGTCTCAGGCATGGCCCCCCAGACGCCAGCTGGCCCCATAGCAGCATCCACACTGAGCCCCATGGCCACTCCTGGGAAGCCCTGGCCCTCCCGGGAGGGGCCGCAGCAAGAGTCTGCCCCTTCTTTTCTCCAGATTGCTTTCGTCTAAAGAACCCCCTCTTCCCAGCCGCCCTGTCAACTGGTTCTGGAGAGACTGTGGGCTGGTGTCACAGCTTCCCCAGGCCTCACCACCCCATCCCATCCCGGGGGGCTTCTGCCCAGGGCGTCCGGCTGCCCTGAAGTGCAATGTCAGGGTGGTGAGAAGCCAGGGTGCTGGGCGCCACTGCAGCCCCAAGTCTCTGACCTCGTGTTCGCCTGATATTTAGCAGAGGTGCCCCTGAATCACATCTCAGCTGCTGCCATGACAGCTCAGCCTCTGTAAGTGACAATTCATCACAATTTTGAAATAGCCTCACAAAATCACATTTTTTTGTAATTCGGAAGCTTTTTCCTCAAATTCCAAAAGCACAAACTGCATGAATGTGATATAGAAGTGTTACTAGAGAAAGCAGATGATTAGAATAAATAGGTAAACAATCCCAGTGCTGCCAAGAAAAATATTCTTTAAATTCTAAGAGGTCTTAAAGCCTAGGAATTAACTCTGAAAACTGGATGGGTAGTTAAAATGTGGAATGAAAGGAAGATTAAATTGAGGTCATTAATTAGCTCATGCTGGTTAAATTTACAATGTCGGCAAAAAGAAAGCTTAAACATAACACACTATTAAAAAATGCCAGTATAGCAGTATAGTCATTAGAGAAAAATGTCAATTATGTGGAGAATGTTAATATTCTATTTCAGAGAATGATTTATTTTAATGTATATGATTGTATCTAGACTATGGACATGGTCTTTTTGTTGTTGTTGTTGTTGCTTTTAAAAGTAAAAGATTTTTGAAGTGGGAAAAAAAGAAATAGCTGCAATGAAAATTATAATCAGCTTTCATTATCAGCAGATATTGTAATCCCAAGTAGGATAAAGTAGATCCACACCTAGCCCACATTGCATCAAACTGTGAAGGCTGAGATGGAGAAAAAAAATCTTGCAAATAGCAAGAGAAACCCACTCATTCAGCTGAGGAGTGGCAGCATGACTGATTGCCAACTTCCACTCAGAAACTAACGACATCATAGGCAGGGAACCACGGGTTCAGTGCTGAGATCTCTCAGAGCTGTCAAGTAAGCATACAATACCCAGCTAAACTATCCTTCAGAAATGAAGGGCACTGGAGGCAGGGGAACCACAGATTCAATGCCACAGTGTCTCAGAGCTGTTAAGTAAGGAACAAGTACCCAGCTGAACTATCCTTCAGAAATGAAGGCAAATGAAGAAATTCCAAAATAGACAACAACTGAGAGAATCTATTTCCAGTAGACAAGAATATTATACAAGAAACACTAAAGGGAAATCCCCCAGGCTGAAATCCTGCAGCTGGAATGAAAGAAGCAGGTGCCCAGGGAGGCACATGGAGGGTGCTAACACAGGGGCTCAGAAGGCAGAGGGCTGGTGTTCTCAGGACCTGGGACTGGGGCCCTCTTGCTCAGCATGCCCTGGCCCCACAGAAGGTAACTGGAATCTACAGGGAGAAATAAAAGACACTGTAAATGGTAAATGTGTGGGTGAACACACAGACATGTAGATGGAATTGTTTCTCTTTTCTTCTCTTAATTTACTTACAAGACAGAAGATTGTATCCAGGCAGCAGCTTCGTGGGCTTGTGATGCATTTCAAGGCCCATCAGAAAATTTTATTGTTTTTTGTAATTACAAGAACATCATCAAGATGAATATGAACACAGGGCTGCAAAGTATCCACATAATGGCCCCAGTTCTTCAGAGGCCTCCACACGCCTCACACTAGTGCTTCTCACTGACCCTGACACCTCCTTGTCCTATGCAAGGCCCTCGTTATCCGACGATTTGTACAAGGCCTTGCACGTAGATGAACAGCTTTGTGGGGAAGAATGGAAAATGTTATAAATCTGATTTACGACAAATGTTGGGTCATTTGAGGACAAAGCCTTTGAGGAAATATTTGCCCCCTGAATCGGGCAGGTGTGGACTGAGTGCCCAGCACCACCACAGCGCACATGGGACATGAGAGGTGTATGCAGGTCCAGCCGTTTCTCCTCCAGTGGAGGCAACCAGAAGCAGATAGAAAGCAGGCAGAGAGAGATCTCTCTCCCAGAGAGAGAGATCCAAAATGGCCTATCGCTAGCAGCTCGGGATTGTAGCTCCCAGTGAAAGCGCAGAGAATGAGAAGACACCACACTTTCAGACAAATTTTTGTTGCTCACGCACCAGGAGATTCCCAGCGGAGGAGCCCCACGGGTCACCAGCACGACTCTTGTGGCCAGTGGGGCGGTTTTGCTGCTGCCTTGGTGCGGCGGTTCTTGCTGCAGAGTCAGAAAAGCACCATCAATCTTAACGCCGCTGTTTTGGCCAGCGCAGTGGGTTGCTGAGATTTAGCGCTGGGAATCAACAAGTTGGACGTCCACTCAGAAACCCAATTATAAAGACGATAATTATAAAGACCACAGATGGATAAATCCATAACAAAGGGAAGAAACCAGCCTAAAAAGGCTGAGAATACCCAAAATCAGAACGCCTCTCCCTCTACAGTGGATCACAGTTCCTCATCAGCAACAGAACAAGGCCTGATGGAGAAAGACTGTGTTCCATTAGCAGAAGCAGGCTTCAAAAGGTGGATGAGAAGAAACTTCAGTGAATTAAAAGAACTTGTTCTAACCCAATGCAAAGAAACTAAGAACTTTGAAAAAAGGTTTGACAAAATGTTAACAAGAATACACAATTTAGAGAGGAATATAAGTGAATTAATGGAATTGAAAAGCAAACACGAGAACTTTGCGAAGTATGCACAAGTTTTAACAGCCAAATTGATCAAACAGAAGAAAACATATCAGAGGCCAAAGACCAACTTAATGAAATAAAACGAGAAGACAAGATTAGAGAAAAAAGGATAAAAAGGAACGAGCAAAGTCTCCAAGAAATACGGGACTATGTGAAAAGACCTAATCTACGTTTGATGGGTGTACCCAAATCTGATGAAGAGAATCAATCCAAGCTGGAAAATACACTTCAGGATATTATTCAGGAAAACTTTCCCAACCTAGCAAGGCAGGACAATATTCAACTCCAGGTAATACAGAGAACACCACAAAGATATTCCTCAAGAAGACCAACCTCAAGGCACATAATCGCCAGATTCACCAGGGTTGAAATGAAGGAGAAAATACTGAGGGAAGCCAGAGAGAAAGGTCAGGTTACCCATAAAGGGAAGCCTATCAGACTCACAGCAGATCTCTCAGCAGAAACCCTACAAGACGGAAGAGAGTGGGGGCCAATATTCAACATCCTTAAAGAAAAGAACTTTCAACCCAGAATTTTACATCCAGCCAAACTAAGCTTCATAAGCGAAGGAAAAATAAAATCTTTTGTGAACAAGCAAGCACTCAGAGATTTCATCACCACCAGGCCTGCTTTACAAGAGCTTCTGAAAGAACCATTACAAATAGAAAGGAGCAACCAGTATCAGCCTTTCTAAAAAATACCAAAAAATAAAGAACATCAACATAATTAAGAACTTGCATCAACTAATGAGCAAAACAGCCAGCTAACATTAAATGGCAGTATCAAACTCACATATATTATTATTAATTCTAAATTTAAATCGACTAAATCTGCTAATCCAAAGACACAGGCAAAAAAAAAAGCCAAGACCCATCAGTATGCTACATCCAGACCCATCTCACATGCAAGGATACACAAAGACTCAAAACAAAGGGATGGAGAAAGATTTACCAACCAAATGGAGAGCAAAAATAAATAAATAAATAAAAAGCAGGAGTTGGAATTTTTGCCTCTGATAAAATAGACTTTAAAGCAACAAAGATCAAAAGAAGCAAAGAAGGATATTACATAATGATAAAAGGATCAATGTAACAAGAAGAGCTAAAGATCCTAAATATATACACACCCAATACAGGAATACCCAGATATATAAGACTTATAAAGAGACTTAGACTCCCACACAATAATAGTAGGAGACTTCAACATCAATATTAGACAGATCAATGAGACAGAAAATTAACAACGATATCCAGGGTTTGAACTCAGATCCAGAACAAGTAGACTTAATTAACATTTATAGAACTCTCCACTTTAAATACACAAAATATATGCTCATATCAGTACCACATCACACCTAATTACAGGTTTAAATGAAATATTGGTTGGCTGCTTGTTAGTTATTTTCTTCCCTCATTTTTTTTTCATGTCTATTATTAAGCACAATTATAGGCATACCCACTTTTAGACTGCATTCTAGCCCGGGCAATAAAGCAACTCTCCCGTTCTCTCTCCCTCTTCCTCTTCCTCTCTCTCCTTCATTTTTTTTTAATTCTATTTTTTTCTTTCTTTCTCTCTTTCTTTTTTCTTCTTCTAAAAAAGAAAGCAGGCAGGTCCCACAGGACAGCCCTGAGCCAGCGTGAGCAGCAGGTGAATCTGCCGGGTGCTCACTGTAACCAGGAGGACACGTGAGCCAGTGCAGACACCTGGGACTCAGCCCTGGCCAACAGTGCTTACATCTGCCAGCCATGTGGAGATGAAAATGAAGGCATGCCACATGCGTGTCTGTGTGCATCCGTGTGGGTGTGCACGTGTGTGCATTGGTGTGTGTGCATGTGTGTGCATTGGTGTGTGTGTGCATTGCTCTGTGTGTACATGTGCATGTGTGTGCATCGGTGTGTGTGCATTGCTGTGTGTACATGTGCATGTGTGTGCATCGGTGTGTGTGTGCATCGCTGTATGTGTGCATGTTTGTGCATCAGTGTGTGTGCATGTGTGTATATGTGTGCATCACTGTGTGCATGTGTGTGTGCATGTGTGTATATGTGTGCATTGCTGTGTGTGCATGGGTGTGTGTGTGCACATATGCGCATTGGCATGTGTGTGCATTGCTCTGTATGTGTGCATGTGTGTGCATCACTGTGTGTGCATCGGTGTGTGTGCATTGCTGTGTGTACGTGTGCACATGTGTGCATCACTGTGTGTGCATTGGTGTGTGTGCACGGAGGCTGAGGCTGGCCACAGAGAGCATGGCTGGCCTGCAGGCGGGTGGGCATGAGACACATGCACCTCTACCATCAGACACTGCAGCCCCACAGGAAGGAGGCACTGAAGCTTGTGGCATGTGGAACTGTGAAAGTCATGAGGCCCCACACACTGAGCCCTGTGGGAGGCTGGTGCTGCTCACAGGGCAGGTGTGCAGCTGCCTGGGTGGGGAGCATCAGGCAGGGGCCCCGGGCGGGGCCGGCAGTTTCCTAGCTCTGGAACCCGGCCGCCTCCCACCACCCGTGTCCCTGCAGGATAATTCACTCAGCATTCGTGATGTATTTTCTCCATGGGACACGAAGCTTTAGAAGTTTTTCAAAATAAAGTGACAATAGGGTTTTCGAATGCCTTGTATGAATACATGGGGCCAGTGTGAGTTTCATCAAGGGGTGAAACCACCGCTCGACTGACCCAAGAGACGGCGGAAGCCAAAAACGAAGCTGCTTCTGTGGCTTTATCCCAACAGGTGTGCCTGTGCAGTGGAACCACTGCTGATGTTACAGGTAAATATATCAGCTAAACAGCCTGGCCAGTTAACAAACAGAAAACTGTGGAACATCCCATTAAATCCAAATTTCAGAAAAATGATTAATATTTTCTAGAACAAGTCTGTTCCAAACACTGCATGGGATAGACTTACACTAAAAAATGATTCCTCATTTATCTGAAATTCAAATTTGTCGGGATGTCCTGCATCGTGTGTGGCAACCAGCCCTTAGACAGGCAGAGGGTCTTGCTGGGGACCTAGGGGGGCCACAGGGCTCCTCTTGGGCACTGGGGTCAGGCTACCCTACACCGCTGTGACTGTTCACAGCCCCTCCAAGTCCTCTGATCCCAGTAATGCCAGACGAGATTGCTCTCCCATCCAGGGTCATGGGAATGCAAGGCAGATTAAATGGGTTTAAAAAATCAGAAACGGAGTCCTTAATGTTCCAGAATGTAGTGAAGTGAGATTTACAGCCATTACCTAATCGATGTGTAACCTTCTAGAAAACGAAACAGGAGGACCGGGCGTGATGGCTCACGCCTGTAATTCTAGCACTTTGGGAGGCTGAGGCGGATGGATCACCTGAGGTCAGGAGTTCAAGACCCGCTTGGCCAACATGGTGAAACCTTGTCTCTACTAAAAATACAAAAATTAGCTGGGCGTGGTGGGGGCACCCGTAATCCCAGCTACTCGGGAGGCTGAGGCAGGAGAATCGCCTGAATCTAGAAGGCGGAGGTTGCAGTGAGCTGATATCACGTCACTGCCCTCCAGCCTGGGTGACAGAGCAAGACTCCATCTCAAAATAAAAAAAGAAAAGAAAACAGGAAGGGGAAAGAGTGGGCATGGAAACCCACCCAGCAGGCAGCTTCCCACGGGCCTCCCCGGGTGCTCAGGTGCACCCGGATGGGCAGATTTCGGTCAAGAAGCACCAGACACGCCACCGCTCCTCCCGAACACCCCAGGTCTCAGAAATATCAGACGCTCAGAGGCCAGGAGGTTTAGTCTGCAGTCTAGGTTTGCTTCCCAAGGACAGTCTCCAGGCGCATGAGGCACCTCCACAGGACACATGAAAGTCTCCACAAAACCAGCCCACTTGGAGCTCTGCTGGCATCTGTGGGAAGATGTCCTCCTAACCCTGGGGTGCGGCCGACTTGGGATCTGTGAGAAGATGCGCTCCTCACCCTGGGGAGCAGGAGCCTGCACAGAGAGACCTGGCAGAGGCCGAGGTCTGCCCCTCCCCAGAGGGGCTCAGGGCTGCAGCCAGGGGTCACCAACCCCTGACCTGGCCACAGCGCACCTCCCTCTGAGGAACATGGCTCCCTCCGGGAAGCCAAGGGTGAAGGTCTTGGGAGGCCCAAGCCAAGACTCTGTCCTGATCACACGGTCATTCGTTCACCAGTGCTGGAGGCTCCCTAAGAGTTTGCAGATTTTTGGCTTATTTCCTCCAGAGAGCATCTTAAGTCTTCTTAGTAAAATGGAGCAGAATGAGTGGACTATTCGGTCAGGGGCTCACAGCACCAGGGCGGGCGTCTGGTGGCTTGGCAAGCTGATTCAGGCTTTCTCCTCCTTGGGCCGCAAGGAGCCAGCATGATGGGGACCTGGGTGGAGGGAGCTGCGTGTCCCCTCGCTGGCAGACCCCAGGCTGGCACCACAGAGGCAGGCGGCCCCCACCGAGCCCTGCAGGTCCTTTTCCTCCGCGTGGGCTCTGGAGCATTGCCTAGGAAACCAGACACATCCCTGACTTGGAGGAGGAGCTGGAGTCCCTGGAGATGCCCTTCATGTCATCTGGCATCTGACCGTCCGAGCGCCACACATTCAGCTCGCCGAAGATGCCCGTCTCAATCATCTCCTCCTGCCAGGGGATGGGGCAGTTGCCAGTGGCGAATTCCTGAAAGAATTCTGTGTCTGTTTTGTCAAAGGCCACACCTTTGACAGTGGAAAAGGCACCCACGTCCTGAATATCCTTTGCGTAGACAGTTTTGGAATCTGGGATGAAAGGGGGTATCAGCATCCCTGTGGGAGACAAAAAACACAGACGAAAGGCACCTCGCGCGGGGAAGGAAGCGCCGTTTAGCCAAAAAGCCTCCCCCTGCAGCTCCGAGACGCACAGAGGCCTGGGGCCGCTCTTCCTTGGGGAAGTGTCTCGGCAGCTGACAGAGAAAACCCGGTGTGCCTGGAAGGCCCTGGGTTCCCCTGAGACCACGTGGTTGGGGCACGAGTGGCTGGAAGAAGCCCCAGGTCCCAGGGCCCATTTTGGAGGCTTCTTGTGAAAGGAGCCAGTGCTCACGTTTGCCTCCTCGGGAGGCTCCCGTAAAGCCTCATCAAGAAGCGGTCTCCCAGCACCTCCCCCAGCACCCCTTCCCTGGGACCCCGTCCCCACTGGGGCTTCCCCTGCCCACTCTGAAGACCCCAGACACCAGGCACTCGAGCACATGCTCCAGGGAACTTGGCAGCTCCCTCCCAAACCAGCAACCCTCCCTGACGCACCCCAGCCCCTGATGGTCAGACAGAGTGGGTCACAGACATCCCCAGTGGGCGGGTGGGCCCCTCCTCTCCGTGCACTGACCCAGACCCGGCCGGCCCATGCTGGCCACCAGAGAGCCTCTGCAGCAGCCTCAGCACCGTCTGCCTGCACCGGGAAACCCTGCACGGCTGCCACGTGGTTCCTCCTCTCAGCTCCTCCTCAGCCTCAGCACCCCGGGCTCAAACCTTTCTGTGGCTCAGACTTCCTTACGGGGCAGGCCTGGCCCCTCCTTGCCTTGTAACCCTTGGAGCCCCCTTGGGTTCCCTGGCCACAGCCATCGTTGCCTCGCTGGGCCTGCCTGGGGCACTGTCTGGCAGTCACTGCTGCAGCCCTGAGGTACGGAAGCGACATCACTTTCAGAGCATCTCCTGCTCCCGGCTCACCGTGGTCCTATCCTCACCTGAGTCAGTCACACTGTGCACGTGGCCTACCCCTTCCACCTGATCACAGGGTCCTAGACGGCACGGCTGCGTCTCAGACACACTAGTGCACGAACACCGACACGTGTGCACATGCACACACACACGTGCACACATGCACACACCCACACATGCACACATGGACACACACACTCATACATGCATGCACACACACATGCAGACATGCGCACACATCCACACATGCATGCATGCACACGCATTCACGCATGCACACATGCACACACACCCACACATGCACACACACACACATGCACATGTACATACATGCATGCACACACATTCACACCCGCACACACCCACACACATACATGCACACGTGCACACACACATGCATGCACACATGCACACACACACATAGTATCTTGCACATCAATTTGACAAGCACGTGCTGGTGGGTGGGTGACTGTCTCCTGGGCCACCAGCCTGAGCCGCCAGCCTCCATGTGATCACGGGCTCCCTGCAGCACCGGGCACGTGGCAGAAGGTTTGGGTCTTGAGGCTGCAGCGCAGCCAGTGTGTTTCCTGCCTCCCATCGCACCCAGAGCCCTCCAGCCCGATGCCAGCTCCATCGGCTGTTCCTGTGGCTAGCAGGATGAGTGGAGAACTGGGGGCCTTGCCGGGGGGCAGAGGGGAAGCCTCGGGGGTCTCCGGCACTCCTCCCTGCCGACTCGCAGGCCGGACCGGGCAGACCCCCGAGGGCCACGCAGCACAGACCCCTGCCCTCTCTGGGGCCGAGGTGCCCAGCAGTACCGGCCTCCAGCTGCCTCCAGTTAATGTCCTTGAAGAGGGGGTGGGCACGGAGCCTGTCGCAGGTCTGGTCCTGGAACCCCAGGCGCTTCTCGGGGTCCTTCTCCAGCAGCGCCTCGCAGAAGTCCTTGCTGGCCTGGCTGAACTTGTCGGGGTACTTCACAGGCTCCTCGAGGATCCGCTGCTTCAGCTCCTTGTTCTCCACCTGCAGGGACACGCGTCACCTCAGACCTGCCGGACCCGCCACCCTTGGGCGGTCAGACCAGACCACAGCTCCTCCCACGCGGGTGGGGGACCCGGGAGGCCCCGCGTCCCTCCCCACAGCTCCTCCCACGCGGGTGGGGGACCCGGGAGGCCCCGCGCCCCTCCCCACAGCTCCTCACACGAGGGTGGGGGACCCGGGAGGCCCCGCGCCCCTCCCCACAGCTCCTCACACGAGGGTGGGGGACCCGGGAGGCCTCGCGTCCTTCCCCACAGCTCCTCCCACGCAGGTGGGGGACCTGGGAGGCCCCGCGTCCCTCCCCACAGCTCCTCCCACGCGGGTGGGAGACCCGGGAGGCCCCGCGTCCCTCCCCACAGCTCCTCCCACGCGGGTGGGGGACCCGGGAGGCCCCGCGCCCCTCCCCACAGCTCCTCCCACGTGGGTGGGGGACCCGGGAGGCCTCGTGTCCTTCCCCAGCACAGCAGCACTTGAGGCTCCAGTCTCAGGAATGGAATCCTAAAGGTGAAGCTCTCAGGAGCCACAGGTGAGTGCCATGCATTTTGGGAACTCTGGCTGACCCATCCCTGGCACAGCCACACCCACCGAGGGAAGCAGCAGCAACAGGAAACCGAAGGCCAGCATGGACCCAGCCCAGCAGCAGCCTCCGCTTTCACTCCGCCCTGGTGGACAGAAGGCCGCAGTGGCTCTGTCGCCTTCAGGAGCTCCGCCAAGGTCTCCCTTCCACACCACACAGGCCCCACTGGTGGGCACGGTGTGAAAGGCGCTGCCCAGCCCCCAAGGCCCCCGGGTCAGGCCATCGACGCCCCTCCCACACGCGTCCCCTTGCCCTGGCAGCCCATGCCTGTGCCACGTCCCACAGACACAGAGTGGCCACTCGCATGCTAGCGTCCCGAAACCACACTGCTCCGAAACCTGTCCTGGCTCCGAAACAGGCCACACGTCCAGGGAGGTGAGGAGGGAGAGGGGTGGGCAGGGCCCAGGTGGGGTGGAGGTGGGCAGGGAAGGGCCGCACCTCAAGGCAGCCCAACGGGACTCCGAGACGGCCCCTCCTGGCTCTGTGGGCCACCCCCTCGGTCAAATGAGAGGCAGCCCAACCCTAAGCTCTGAGTCCCCTCACAGGGAAGAAGCCAGCCTTGCTCCACGCATCCTGAAGAGGGGACTGGCACCTGCAGATGTTATCTCTGTTTGTGGCTCTGGTGGCCTGGGAGCCGGGGGCACCCCGGGAGGCGCTCAGGGGAGACGCGGCAGCCCCCTAGGCGTCCACACTCCTGGACATTCAGAGCAGCTGGCCCCATAGTGGGCAGCGGGCTCTTGGCATCTGAGGAGAAGGGGAGCCAGTTCTTCTGCAACAGCGAGGGATGAGACCCACCCCGTGTTCCCAAGAGCCCCGGCCTCGGCAGCGTCTAGAGAATCAGTCCCCACCCCATGAAGGTTTGCCCCGCTCCCCAGGGTCCAGGGCCACGGTGGGATAAGTCACCCTCCCTCCTCTGGCCTGCCAGGAGGGACCAACCCCAGCATGGCCCTCAGAGGCTGAGTGGTGGCATGCTCTGCAGTGGGAGGGTCTGCGTGCTCTGAGGCACAGGGTGACTTGGAGTCCCACAGCCCCTCCACCTGCAGGCCTTGGAGGCGTTACCCATCAAGCCAGAACAGCATCGCCCAGGAGCAAGACCCTGGGACGTGAGTCTGTGCCCGCTCCCAGGCCCCGCACAACAACTCCCAGGCCAGGCCGCCTCCTACCTTCTCTCCACGGGCTCGGAAGGGTCCTCTGGCCACAATCATCTCATACAAGGTGACCCCCAGGGCAAAGTAGTCCACGGAGAAGTCATACTCCTCACCCCGCAGGAGCTCGGGGGCCATGAAACCTGCCAGCAAGGGACATTGTGGGTTCAGAGGTGGCCACGTCCCCAGGGGACACTCGCCCCGGCCATTGCAGGGACATTGTGGGTTCAGAGGTGGCCACGTCCCCAGTGGACACTCGCCCCGGCCATTGCAGGGACATTGTGGGTTCAGAGGCAGCCAGGTCCCTGGTGAGTGCTTGTCCTGGCCATTGCAGGGACATTGTGGGTTCAGAGGCAGCCAGGTCCCTGGTGAGTGCTTGTCCCGGCCATTGCAGGGACATTGTGGGTTCAGAGGCAGCCACGTCTCCAGCGGGCACTCACCCCGGCCACTGCAGGGACATTGTGGGTTCAGAGGCTGCCACGTC
>NW_016108088.1:378054-380597 GCF_001604975.1 Cebus imitator | reverse complement strand
GTGCAGCTGTGAGGATCATCTCGGGATGGAGAGACAGCTCTGGGCGCAGCTGTGAGGACCATCTCGGGATGGAGGGACGGCTCTGGGTGCAGCTGCTCTCACACAGTCATTCATCTACCAAGGCGACCTTTGCACAGACACCAGGGTGCCAGGCACTGACAGTTCTGTGCCACTGAGGGCTCTGGCAGCAGCTTAGCCTTCTGCTTCCTGTGTCGGCCACTGACTCCCCTCTTCCAGCTGCCATGACACTGCTGCTCACGCTCTCCTTTGAGCACGTGGCTTTGCACTTTTGGCGAGATCCCTTCACTGCCCCATCCCAGGACTTCAGGAGGGAAAGCAAATCTCATGTGTGTTCAGCCGCCAACTTTGTTCGCAGCGTATGTGAGTTCGCAACACCTTACTAAATTCAAAACACACTTTCCACTCCCCGCTGGGGGCTCTGGCTCCACCAGCTGATCAGGGAGCGAAGGAGCCGCAGCCTTGCTAACGCGTCTGTTGGGGTCTTATTAACATAGAGGCAGTTGTCTGGGGGTCAGGACTTCCATACCCACAAACATCCCTGCTCTAGGCTCGTGCCTGAAAGCTAGGTCAGGCTCACACGTGTCTAGTTTGCCAAAGCCGAGTTCTCTCCCTAGTCCCACAGTCTCGCCGTGAGTCCTCTGCACCCTAAAAGGCGCCTCCCCTCACCGCGGCCTGACTGAGGCATCCAGGCACCTCTCGAGGGCTGGAGGGACGGCTGCTCCTTACAGAGAAGACGGAATCCAGTGTAGGCTGCAGCCTCCAGGACGCCGCAGTGCTCAGGCTGGCATGGGGTCCTCTCCTCTCCTCCCACCTCTGCCTGAGGCTTGCACACCTGCTGGGCCTTGTCCACCTCTTATGGCTCCCTGCAGACCCTGCCAGCCAGGCTGCAACCTCCCCGACCCTTTTGCTGCCTCCAGGGCATCCCTCTTTCTTGATAGGGATGAAGTTCAAGACCATAGCCACATGCTGAGGCTTCCCTCCCCTTGTAAGCAAGCTTCCCCTCCAGAGCAGAAACCACAGATCATGCCGCCTCTGCCCAGGTACTTCCCTGGTCCAGCCCCAGGCCTTCTCCACTGAGCTGGGGCATCTCTGAGCAATGGCCACAGACCCTCCAGGCCCTGCCACGATGCCGCCATGGTGATGAGCACAGCACTTGTTCCAGCCTGCCCTGAGTGCTGGGCACAGCAGCTCACTATATGCCATGAGCTCACCATGGGTACTTACGCCCAGCCCACGGACGGGGATGTGCAGCAACTTGTCCAAGGCCACAGCCCAGAGCTCAGTCCACAGGCCACAGTCCACAGTCCACAGCCCACAACCCAGGCCACAGGCCACAGGCCAGTGCCAACAGTCCACAGTCCACAGCCCACAGCCCACTGCGCACAGTCCACAAGCCACAGCCATGGCCCACGGCCTACAGCCCATAGCCCACAGCCCACAGGCCACTGTCCATAGGCAACAGCCCACAGCTCACTGCCCATAGGCCACAACCCACAGTCCCCAGGCCACAGCCCACAGCCCACTGCCCACAGTCCACAAGCCATAGCCATGGCCCATGGCCTACAGCCCATAGCCCACAGCCCACAGGCCACTGTCCCCAAGCCACAGCCCACAGCTCACTGACCATAGTCCACAACCCATAGCCATGGCCCATGGCCCACAGCCCACAGGCCACAGCCCACTGCCCACAGTCTACAAGCCACAACCATGGCCCATGGCCTACAGCCCATAGCCCACAGCCCACAGGCCACTGTCCCCAGGCCACAGCCCACAGCTCACTGACCACAGTCCACAACCCATAGCCATGGCCCATGGCCCACAGCCCACAGGCCACAGCCCACTGCCCACAGTCTATAAGCCACAACCATGGCCCATGGCCTACAGCCCATAGCCCACAGTCCACAACCCACAGCCATGGCCCATGGCCCACAGCCCACTGCCCACAGCACACAGGCCATGGGCCTTCTCCCTGAGCACTCTGCCCTCTTGTCTCCAGTGGCTGCAGCAACGAGCTCTAGGCCCTCCCTCCAGACACGGCTACATGCTCACCAGACACCGTCCTTGGCAGATGTCTGCTCTCGTAAGTCAGACTCCAGGAGAAGTTCAGGCGCCTGCCTGCCACCCACCCGAGCCAGCTCTGTGTGGCACATGGGGCATGCGTGAGCCATGTCGGTTCCCCAGCTGCCACCCAAGTGAGGCCAGCCAGGCACAGAGTAGTGGGCAGGCCAGTCTGACAGCCCATGACTGGCATTCTTGGACTGGGTAGTGGCTGTAGGTTGGGGCGTGGGGGCTCCTGAGGCTGGTCAGTTTTGACACTTCTGAGTCAAGGTCCTTCCTGGTCCCTCATTGTGCCCCAGGGCCAGGCTGATGTGGCCACAGAATCCTTTTTCCCCAGAAATGTCGCAGGAACCATCATCTTCCACAGAGCTGCAGGCCCTGACTATGCCCAGCTAGTCTGGGACATCGGAATTCTGCGCAGACTCCAGGGAGGAACTGCTCATACGATCACAATCTCCAGACAA
>NW_016108088.1:374098-376685 GCF_001604975.1 Cebus imitator | reverse complement strand
ATCACGGCCTCCAGAAAACCCAGAGCCCTCCGCTCCAAAATGCACGAGCAGGGCCCACCAGACCGCAGGGCTCCCTCAGCTCCTGGGCCAACAGCCCCCAGCCCTCCTGGCCTGACCCCCAGCATGCGGCCGGACGGCATCTGCTTGTGCCCCAGGTCTCCCGAGGGACCTGCAGCCACGCCGCAGCCAATGAATATTACAGCAAGCATGAGGGAGCCAGTTCCGTCTGCTCTGTTCACAAATTCTCCTGCCCCTTAGCACTTCCTGCCCCGTCTGGAGACTGAGGACTGTGCAGTGACCGGCCTCGCCCTGCTTCTGCCCCGGGCCGGCACAGCACTGGCAAGGGGGACTGGTCACAGCCTGAGCCCTGAGCCCGGCCTGGCTGCACCTGGTGACAGAGACGTGCTGGGAGGTCCTTTGTGCACCTGGCGCTCCGAGGAACCTGCACCAGTGAAGGCGCGGAGCCCCCTGGTGGTCAGCTGGGCCCTCACACGCGCACTCAAAGCTGGGACCTCTGCGTCTGTGAGGTTAACCCTTCAAGTCCTGACCTCAGGGTCCACCTGGATCTCCCCAAAATGTGTGAGGGGGCTTCCAACCACGCGCTCAAGCCCAGGCTTGGCAAGGGTCCCGAAGACCCCAGGGAGACAGCACCCACCCAGAGAGAGGCTTGGATCGTCTCATGAAAAGCGGGTGCCACCCAAGGCTTCCTTGAGCCATGGGATCCCCAGGATGAGCTGCCTTCCAGAAAGTTCTCAGACCTTCCACCACTGGGTGGCTGGTCTTGCACAGAGCCCTAATACAAACAGGTACACAGGCACACACACAGGCATACACAGAGACACACAGGCACACACTGGCACACACAGGTACACTAGCACACACAGGCACACACAGACACAGGCACACTAGCACACACAGGCACACAGACACACACACAGGCACACACAGACACACAGGCACGCACAAACACACACAGGCACACACTGGCACACACAGGCATGCACAGGCACACGCTGGCACACACAGGCATGCACAGACACACACAGACACACACAGACACACAGGCACACACAGGCACACTGGCACACACAGGCACACACAGACACACACACAGGCACACACAGACACAGGCACACTAGCACACACAGGCACACAGACACACACACAGGCACACACAGGCAGACACTGGCACACACAGACACACAGGCACACACAGGCACACTGGCACACACAGACACACACGTGCACTCAGTGGCTACGGAACCCCACATCCAGACTGCCACACAGCTGTGCCAGGTGTGGGTGCGGCACTGCCCTTCCTCAGAACTTTGGGAAAACAGTCCTTAGCCCTCATCCCTTCAGGGAAGAGATGCACCTTCCCCTGAGTCCAGCTGCGGCGAGGATGTCCCTATCGTGGCCACGGCACAAACACGCCCAGTGCCTAAGCACCAGCATGGGAGGACGGCATCACCACCGCACACAAACCCCGTCAGGCGACAGCACCGCCTCCCCAAAGCCCAAGCAATCATGGGGAAGGGACCCTTTCTGGAAATCCCAGCGGAATTGAGCCCCAACACGTGGACCCTCAAGACTGTGGAGGAAAGAGGAGGTCCTGAGATTCAGGGTGTGGCTGCTGAAGCAGGCGCTGGGCACGTGGCCTGTGAGGTCTCCTCAGCAAGGCTGTGCGCCCAGTGCTAGCAGGAGCCCAGAGGTTAAGTAAAGCACACAGGCCACGTGCCAGCAGGTGCTGGGCCCGGCACACAGACCCCACTCTGCTTGGCTGTGGGGTCTCCTCACCTCTGCAGCTGCTGTGAGCCTCCCTGCCTGGGGGGAGGTGAGAGGAGATGAGTGAGATGGGATGGGGGAAGCAGCAGGATGCACCGTGCATGTGCACTCACACACAGGCACATGGACACACGTGTGCAAAGAGACCCAGGCATGCACACACAGGTGCACAGGCACACAGACACACACATGCACACAGGCACAAAGATACACACATGCACACAGATACACACATGCACACAGGCACACAGGCACACAGACACACATGCACACACATGCACACAGTCACGTGTGTGCACAGAGATGCAAGCATGCATACACAGGCACATAGACACACACACATGCACATAGGCACACATACACACAGGCACACACATGCACACAGACACGTGTGCACAGAGACTCAGGCATGCATACACAGGCACACAGACACACACATGCACATACGCACACAGAGACACATGTGCACAGACCCAGCCATGCACACACAGGCACACAAACATGTACACAGACACACATGTGCGCAGAGACGCAGACATGCACACACAGACACACAGACACACATGCACACACAGGCACACACACTTGTGCACAGAGACACAGGAATACACACACAGCACACATGCACACTGTAAATGGAAAATATCTTGGGGCCCAAAATCACTAAAGGGAAAAGTCCAGCCGGGAACTGCTTATGGCAGACCTGCCTCCCATTCTACTCAGTCAAGCTCTGCTCACTGGGATAAATGCTTATCTGACTGCCTCCTTTGAGAGGCTAATCAGAAACTCAGAATGCGAACGC
>NW_016108088.1:371406-372731 GCF_001604975.1 Cebus imitator | reverse complement strand
ACACACACCACAGACACCACACACACCACAGACACCACACAGATCACACACACACCACACACCATATGTCACACACTCACCACACACACAACACACACACAGACACTCCCCACAAACCACATACACATACACAGCCCACGTCGCGCCCACGACAGCAGCTCCCTGGCTGATGGCAGCAGGCACAGGGTGTAGGGAAGGGGCCGGCCACACTGCAGCTGGGCAGCTGGGTACAGGTGTCGCCCACTGAGCTCCTCTCATCGCCCCCCGCCCCCCGCGCTCTCTCAGGACCCCTCGCGTGCGTCTGGCACTTGTCTGACCTGCTGGTGTCGGGAGCCTAAACCTCATGTTTATTTCTGAGACGCGTCCCTGCGTGACGCTCATCCCAGCAGAAGGCACAGGGTGGCACGGTGGGGACAGGGCCTAACAGACGCCGTTTCCGGCAGGTTCTGCAGCGCAGGCCCCTGTGCTCACTCCTGTGACTCGGTGTCTGTGACGCCCCCACTGTCCATGCAGCCACTGCCCTCGTGAGGTTCATGCAGAGCCCTCAGGGAAGCTGCGCCCGCCCTTCCTCGGAGCCCGTCCCGCGGCCACGTTGCCCCCTACCATCGTTGTCCAGCAGGACATTCTCGGGCTTGAGGTCGCGGTACACAATCCTCCGCTGGTGCAGGTGCTCCAGGCCGCAGATGATCTGCGCCGTGTAGAAGACGGCACGCGGCTCAGGGAAGCCAGGGTTCTCCTCGTTCACGTTGTAGATGTGGTACCTGGGGGCAGACGGGCAGGCGCCACGCGCCTGGGTTTAGTGGGGAGTGACACTGTGGGAAGGCAGAGTGGGGGCCTCAGAACCACGTCTCAGCCAGCGTTCTGGTCGTTTTGAGGCCTGCCCCCACACACCCGGGCCATGGTGGCTCAGGGACCCTGAACCACAACTGCTAACGGGGACAAAGGGCCGTCCCTGTGCGTCTCCTGTCCCCGGCCGCCCAGCCCTGGCCGCAGGTGCGGGGAAACAGCCCAAGCCGTCTCAGGAAGGGGCTGGGCCAAGGCGGGACGCAGCTCCACAGGCCCGAGCTCCTCGGACCTGAAGGATTTGCAGCAAGAATTTTCTTCTCAGCCTCTTCCTTGCCCCATAATACATCATTTTTGTTTTCCACTGACAGGTTCTGCAGAGAAGCAAAACCTAACAAGCAAAACACTGGGCACCCCTGTGTCTGCTTCGCAGCGCCCTCTCCCCTCCCCTCCACCTGGGCACCCCTGTGACTCCCCTTCCCCGTGCCCTCTCGCCTCCCCTCCACCTGGGCACCCCTGTGACTCCCCTTCCCCGTGCCCTC
>NW_016108088.1:316062-371134 GCF_001604975.1 Cebus imitator | reverse complement strand
CACCCCTGTGACTCCCCTTCCCCGTGCCCTCTCCCCTCCCCTCCACCTGGGCACCCCTGTGACTCCCCTTCCCAGCGCCCTCTCCTCTCCCCTCCTCTCTGTAGGAGCCTTGTGTGGTGACTTAGTCTAGGCTCACATTTCTCATCTGAGAAATGGGGCTGCCAGCCTCACCTGGAGGAGTTTCCTTGGAAATTAAAAGCAGGTGAGAATGGGGCACGGTGCTGCCAACCACAGCCATGGCCCTGCCCCCCCCTTACAGGTGCCAGACACTCCAGGTATTTCACACATGTTGTCTGAATCTTCCAACAATCTTTGAACTTAGATATTATCTCTCCCCATTGCACAGACCAGGAAACAGAGCAAGCAGTGGCTAAGGGCCCAGCTACCAAGCAGGTCTCTGCCCCACTGCGAGCCTGAGAGCCGATCTCCCACCTGGGCCTGGGGCCTGCCTCAGAGGCAGATCTGGGGCCAGACTTTGTGGAGGCGTTGGTACCTCCTCTCTGCCAGGGCACAGCAAAGCCATGGCCCCCAGCTGGACTTGTCTCCAGCTCTGCGTCAGCCCTAGGAGTGGGTGCTGATGACGTCCATCTTCATTTACTCTCCTGGTGCAAGGCCCCCAGCCCTGCAGAGGCCCCCCCACTGCGTCACCTGTCCCCCAAGGCACCATGTGCCCCCCACACCACACCAGGGTGCACACAGGATGTGCCCTGACTGGTAGGTTGGGCTCCTCCCAGGCTCCTGCACTGACGTGGGTCCGAGGTGCATTGTTTCAGGGACCAGCGCCTGCAGGCAGTGAGAAGGGGACTGTGATGGGGGCAAGCCTTTCCCTCGAGGGCAGGGCTTGGCCGCCATGGCTCTGCACATGGGAAGCAGCCCCATCGGGCCCTGGAAACCCTGACACAGTGCGAAAGCAGGGTCCCCTGGCACCCTCCCGACCAGCCCTTACCTGAGGTCGCCTCCGTTCATGATGGTCATCACCAGACAGAGGTCGGCTTTGGTTTCAAATGCATAGGCCAGAGACACAATGAACCTGTTGTGCACCTTCATCAGAATCTTCTTCTCCACCATAGCACCCTGAAAAGCGAGATGGTGCATCAGTGCTGGCTTTGAACAGGAAAGGGGCCAGGGGCATCGCAGAGACGGTGTGCCCATGGGCACGCCCACGGCACCCACAGCCACTAAACAGAGTTGCAAACACACTTTAAACGCAGCTTTCACAAAGCAATTGCAAAGGACTTCAAAACATGCCCGCACCCCTATTTCAGAAAATCAGACATGTGAATTCCTTCACATACAGGGGCTTCTGACCTTCTGGGCCAGCCTCCGGCAAGGGGCGGCTCAAGCCCAAGGCTGAGCAACACAGATGAGGACGACAGCAGCCTGGCCTGCCCAGCAATCCTGCAGCCACAGCCCCCTCCCATCCTGGCCCCGTGGCCTGGGCTCACAGACCAGCGCCTCCCAAACCACCTCACGACTCTGCTTCATTTTGTGTTTGAGACTCATGATGCTCCACTGAACAATGTGTAAGTGTGTGGATCAGGACAGCATGTCCCTCTTTGAAGAAGGAACTGCTGCTGGAGGAGGAGGCCCCTCTGTCTGCACTTCACGGGAGGTGTTCAGTTGATCTCAGTATGAAGTTCAGTTAGGTGACCGGAGTCAGGAGAAGAGACAAATTGTTGGGTTAAACTGACAGGTAGATGTGAATGGCATGGTGTGGGAATCAGATGTCAAGAAAGCTCATTTTAGAATCACCGCTACAAGCACGCGGCACAGCGACTCCCCTGAGTTCCACGGTGAGAACACCCGGGTGTTCTGGGGCCTCCGCCCAGCGCCACGGGCACCTGGCATTTCACCCTCACTCAGGGCTGAGGCCCTGCAGAGCCAGGGTGCACAGCAGCTGCTGCTTCACTCTGAGAGCTTCCCGTGCCCTCAACACAGCTGTGCAGTGGGGGAGAGCCCAAGAGCCACGTGGAGCCGAAGGGCAGGGGGCTGGCTCGGGAGATCACGTCCACACCCGGCATGGCTGCTGCACCTCGCCCTTAAGACCTATAAGCAGCTTCTGCTGATCCCGGCCCAGATGCCCTGTCTGACGCCAGCGGGCAGAGCGGATGAAACTTAGTGCCACCAGCATCCTGTCACTCACTCCCACCCCGAGAACAGCCACACTCGGGAAGCAGTTCCCGCACCCGGCGTCACGCCAGGCTCCGTCCGTCTCACATAAACGAGTCATCAGGGCGAGGCTGCCTCTGCTTGCCTCCATTCCTCCTGCGTTGTCTGCTCTGACGGGAGCCAGGGCCGGAAAGTCTTCCGCAGTCAGGGCAAAGAATCCGGAGACCCCCGCCCTCCGCTGCCGCCCCTGCGAGGCCCTTTCCCTCATACTTGAGGCTATTCTGTGGCTGGTGAAAAACTGAGGACCGAACGTGACACATCCCCTCCCAAAAACGTGGAGGCCACTCACCGAGGGAGACGGACGCGAACGGTCTCAGGGGTCCCGGCGGCGAGGCTGGCGTGCGTGCTCCCTTAGGCACCGGCTGCTGAGGGCGACCTGCGGCCCTCTCCACCCTGCGCCCCACCCCTGCCAGCTGGGCCGCGTGGCTCACCTGGTAGCCCTTCCTCTTCTTCAGCCGCTTCTTGTTCAGCTTCTTGCAGGCATACAGCTTGCCGGTGGCCTTCATCTGGCAGGCCGACACCTCCCCGAAGCCCCCTTTCCCCAGGACCCTGAAGTCCAGGAACCAGTCCTCCCCCATGGGCTGGGCTTCCAGCCACTTCCACTGCAGGAACCTCAGGAAGTGCAGACTGTCCAGGTACTCCTGGAAGGGGGCCTGGCTCAGGTGTGCCAGGGTGGCCTGGAGCAGAGGCTGGAAGAGCCTGTCTTGGCTCTCCACGGACCCTTCCTTACACTTGGTCACCGACCCCTCATCCAGAAAGCTGCAGAAGAGCTTAGCCTGGGGGTCCAGGTAGTGGGCCAGTATGGTCTTGGCCTTCTGCGGCCGGAGGTCATCGTCCACTGTGTCGTAGTCCTCGATGTCTTTCCAGAGCTCCAGGGCCGGCAGGTGCTTCTCCCCCGACTGCAGGAACTGCTGGAAGAGCTTCTTGCCGATGGGCTGCTCCAAGCACACGCTCTCGAACTCCAGGCTGAGGCTGGTGCGGAGGGACTCACACTTGGACAGCGGGGGCAGCTTGAGCTTGGCCAGGTACTTCTTGTCCCGGGAGGACTGGGAGCTGCTCCCGTCAAAGCTGCCTCGGGCAGCGATGAACGCAGAGTTGGCCACCACAGTCTCCAGGGACCCGAAATCCATCCCGGAGCTGGCTTCTTGCCCGCCTCAGACGCGAGGGCCCATTGGCCGAGGCCGAGCCAGCGGCACTCACAGCCAGAGCGGGCCTGACTGCTGCCCTTGGCCTGTGGCCCGTCCCTGCCCTCACTGGACGAGGGAGACGCCCTGGCCGTGCCGAGGGTGCCTGGGGACCACTGGGGACCCCTGGGAGTCCGGAGCTGACACAGCACCAGGCTAAATCCCAGCTGGGGTCACCGAGGACGCTTAGGAGTGGCAAGAAGGTGCTAGAAAAAGACAATCCCCTGAGCCGCTTGGAATCCGATTAGACATTCTGCCCAGCCCCTTCCTCCAAGGGGCCGCCTCGCTTTTCCCCTGAGAACAAACAACCCCCAGGTTTCTGGGGCCCGGGGCTGGAGAGGCACTCAAAGCTGTGTTCTGAGCTGCCCAGCCACTCCCAGCCTCAGCAGCTGGCCTCAGGCCTGCTGTTTCCTTGTGGGATGTGGGCCGGACGGGAGAGGCTGGTGCCAGAAGAAACCAATTTATGAAGGCTGTTTTCCCTGCTATATTTCATTTTTATTTTTAAGGAAATAGCAAGTGAGAAGAAAACCACCTGATAATAGGAATTTAGAGAGGAAACAACCCCACAGTGAACAGCTTCCTGGGGTGAACAGCTTTCTGTGGGGGACACCAGCGCTTATGGAGGGGTCAACTCCGGTCATGTTTCTTCTACTCACCTGGCGTTTGCAGGCAAGGCAGTATTGCCAAGAAACAGTTGCAGGTGACACCAGGACCAGGGAGCAGAAAATCCCCAGAGCTACACCAAACCAAGGCTCCACTCAGAGGGGCGCATGTGGAATCCACCTGAGACACACCTGGGACACAGCTGGGGAAACAACTGGGCACACCTGAGACAGCCGGAGCATACATGGGGCACACCTGGGGCACAACTGGGACACACCTGGAGTACACCTGGGGAACACTTGAAATACCTAAAATGCAGCTGGGGCACACTTGGGACCCACCTAGGACACACCTAGGGCAGCTGGGGCACACCTGGGACATACCTGGGGTACACCTGAGATAGCTGAGACTGCTGGGGCACACCTGGGGCACACCTGGGGGACAGCTGGGACACACCTGGGACACACCTGAGACAGCTGGAGCACACCTGGGCCATGCCTGAAACACCTAAAATGCAGCTGGGGCATACTTGGAACCCACCTAGGACACACCTGGGGCAGCTGGGGCACACCTGAGACACATCTGAGGCACATCAGGGCACACCTGGGACACACCTGGGGGAGAGGTGGGACACACCTGGGGCACACCTGGGGACTCCTGGGGGACAGCTAGGACACACCTGAGACAGCTGGGGCACACCTGGGACACACCTGGGACACACCTGCAGATGGTCGCACCAATAGGAATGTCAGCTTCGTGAGGGCATGGCCCTGCCTGTCTTATTCCAGCACACAGTAGGTACTCAATAAAGGTTTGGAGAAGAGTGAGGAGGAAGTGAGCAGGGTGTTGGGTCCAGCTCACACAGAGAAAAAGCAAAGGATCCCAAGAAAGGAAGAATGCCAGAGTGAGCAGAAGTTGAGACCGCCAGCCCACCCTGTTCTACACGGGAGAAAAGGCACCTGTGGGAGGGCACCAGGGCTGCACCTGGGTGCAGGGTCCTCTGTAGCAACCAAGGAGGCTGAAGTGAGGGCCTGCGGACGGAGCCAAGGTCCCTATGGCCTCCAGAGAGCTTCGGCAGGTGGATCGTGAGTAAATATTTGAGGTGAGTGATATTCCAGGAGCCCTGCAGGGGCCCAGCCCTGCCCTTCACAGCGGTGACCTTGGTGACCTTGGGCCGATCACTTTAACTCCTTCCTGCCGGCTCACCCATCAGGGCAACTGCAGAGCTTTGTGAAGTGAAGTCGCCTCTGCTGATGTCTCCCTGCCTGTCCTGGGCCACGCCTCAAACAGCTACGGACACAAATCGCCCGGAGACCTTGCTAAAATAAAAGGCTGCTTCAACGGGCCAAGATCGTGCACCTGTAACAAGTCCGCAGGTGGTGCGGATGCTGTGGTGATGCAGGGTCTGAGGAGGACAATTTCCCCTTGGACTGGGGCTGTTCCACGTGCGGTCATGTTGAGAAGCATTTGGTTAAACCAGGTTAAATATGTTAAACATGCCCCTCACAGGGCTTACTCAGTGACTTCAGAGTGAATGAACCTCTCAAAAGACAAGTACACAGTTTCCCAAATTCATTTGGCTCTGGAAATCCCTTTCTAATTAAACTATTTTGTGATAATTGTAGATTTACATGCAGTGTTAAAAAACAATGCCAAGTAGCAAGGATACTGACATCCATCCAGTGGAGGTGAAGGCCGCCTCCATCCGTGAGACCCTCCTGGGCCCCTCACAGATCGCACTCATGTTCCTCCAGCCTGTCCTTCTCAACACCCAGCAACCACGACTTCTCCAAGAACGCCATGTGAATGGAGTCAGACAGGATGTGGCCTTTTAGGGTCTGCATCTTTCACTCAGCACAGCCGTCCACGGGAATACCCCACACCCACACCTGGGTGTGTCAGCCACGCCCTCCTCACCTCCGAGTTGTGCTCCACGGAGGAGGCGCCACAGCCTGTTCCCGTTCACAGTTGAAGGACACCTGGGTCTTTCCCCATTCTAGTTATCATGAATAAAGGTGCTGTAAACATTATTAGAGTGTGGGCCTCTGTGTGAATACACGTTTCTATTTTTCTGGGGTAAATGCTGGGTCACACGGTAATTGCACCTTTAGTTTTGAAGGAACCCACAAGCTATTTTCTGGAGTGGCCGAGCCATTTTACATTCCCATCAGCGATGGCAAGCAGCTCCCCGCTCAGGATCCTCCCCAGGGTTTAGTGCTGCCACGGTCTTTTATTCGGGCCCTCCCGGCAGGTGTGCGGTGTTCCCATACGGTTTTAATTCACATTTCCCTAACGGTAGACGAACGCCTTTCCACGTGTTGCTTGCCATCTGTGCGTGCTCTTGGGTGACAGGTCTCTTCACGTCTTTTGACCGCGTTACAACTGGATTGTCTGCTTTCCTGTCATGAGTCTTGAGATTCTGTTGATACTAGATACTACTCCGCTGTCAGACACACGGTTTTCGAATATCCTCTCTCTCCCAGTGATAGCTTGCCTCTGCCTCCTTTCTATATGGGCTTTCATAGGGCAGAAGTTTTAAATTTTGTGGAATATAAATATTATGGATCGTGTTTTTGATGTTGTCTAGCCCTAGATCTTGAAGATTTTCTCCCATCTTTTTCCTAAAAGTTTTATAGTTTTACAATTTACATTTACGTTCATATCCACTCTGAGTCAATTTTTGTATAAGGTTTAAGAGGTTAAGGCTCTTTTTCCTCCCCCTTTGGCCAATGGATGTCCAATTGCTTCAGCACTGTTTGTTGAAAAGGCTGTTTTTGCTTCATTGAATTCCTTATGTGCTTTTGTCAGAAATCAGTTGCACATACTGCATGGGTCTACCTCTGGATCTTGTCTTCTGTTCCATTGATCCATGTGTCTCCCTCTGACCACAGTACACAATCTTGATTGCTGCAGATACATAATAAGCTTTGAGATTGGGTAGACTGAGTCCTCTCATTTTATTCTTGTTTTTCAAAAAATTTTTCAAAAATTGTTTTCAAAAAACCCTATGTTCAAAATAAGCAAGAAAATATTTACTTATTTCAGTTCCTTTGCTTTTCTATATAAATTTTAAAATAATCTTGTATGTATCTACCAAAAACATCATGCTTGGATTTTGATAGAAATTATGTTACACCCATATATCAACTCGGCGAGATTGATCTCTTTGTTGAGTCTTCCAAGCTATAAACATGGTGTGCGTCTCTGTTTATTCAATCTCTAATTTCTTTCATCAATATTACATGAGTTTCAGCATGCAAATCCTGTACATGTTTTGTTAGATTAACACCTAAATATTCCTCTTGGTTTTGAGCAAGCATAAATGGCATTGTGTGTTTGTTTTTTTGAGATGGAGTTTTGCTCTTTTTGCCCAGGCTGGAGTGCAATGGTGCAATCTTGGCTCACCGCAACCTCTGCCCTCCAGGTTCAAGCGATTCTCCTGCCTCAGCCTCCTGAGTAGCTGGGATTACAGGCATGTACCACCATACCCAGCTGATTTTGTATTTTTAGTAGATATGGGGTTTCTCCATGTTGATCAGGCTAGTCTCAAACTCCTGACCTCAGGTGATTCTCCTACCTCAGCCTCCCAAAGTGCTGGGATTACAGGCATGAGCCACTGTGCCCAGCCTGGCATTGTATTTTTAATTTTGGTATCCATATGCGTATTGCTAGTATATAGATGTACAGTGAATTTTCACACCTTCATGTCATATCCTGAGACCTTTTTAAACTCACTTATGAGCTGTAGGAGTTTTGTTATGGATTCTTTGAGATTTTCTACATATGCACTCATGTTAACTGCAAATAAAGACAGTTTTCTTTCTTCCTTCCTGATATGCATGCTTTTTATTTCCTCTTCTTGTTCATTGCTCTAGCTAGAACTTCCAGTACAATGTTGGATAAGAATGAGGGAGCCCTCTTCCCAGTGCTGGGGTAAAAAATTTCCATCTTTCACCATTGGGCACACTGTTGGCTGTGGGTTTTTTTTCAATGTTTTTAATCAAGTTGAATAGGCTTCCTTCTGCTCTTGGTTTGCTGAGAGCTTTTGACACATGGAAGCTGAATTTCATCAAATTCCTTTTCTTCACTGATTGATATGATCGTGTGTGTTTTTTTTCTTTCAGCCTGTTAATGTGGTGGATCACACTGATGGGGTTTCGAATACTGAGCCAGCCTTGCATTCCTGGAGTACATCCCACTTGGTCAAGGCATTTGCTTTTTATATTTTGTTGGATTCAATTTACCAATATTTTTTTTATGGTTTTTGCATCTATATTTATGAGGAATGTTGATCTGTAGTTTTCTATTTTTGTACTATCCTTGTCTAATTTTGGTATAAAGGTAACACTAGTCTCATGAGTTAGGAAACAGTTCCTCTTCTCCTATTTTCCAAAAGATGGTGAGAAATTCGTGTTAATTCTTTATTAAACATTTGGTATAATCGTCCCATGAAATCATCTGGGCCTAGAGGTTTCTTTATTGGGAGATTTTAAATTATGAACTCAGTTTTCTTAAAAGTTACAGGCTATTCACATTATCTATTTGAAATTGGGTGAATTGTGATTTTTGATGAAGCAGTCCATTATCTAAGTTGTAAAGTTTATGCACATAGAATTGCATGTAGTATTTCCTTCCTTATCTTTTCAATGTTTGCAGGGTCTGTAATGATAGCCCCTGTTTTATTCCTGCCATCGATCACCTCAGACTCCTCTCTGGCTACAAGCTAATTAATTTTATTGATCTTTTCAAAGAACCAGTCCTCTCGATTGCTTTTCCGTTTTCGAGTTCATCAGTTTGGGCTCTTATCTTTTAATTTCTTCCTTCTGCTTGTTTTTGTTGTTGTTTGTTTGCTTGCCTTTGCTTTGTTTTATTTGCTTTTCTTTTTCTTTCTAGGTTTGTGAGATGAGAGCTTAGGTTTTTTGAGACTTTTCCTCTTTTCCAAAATATGCATTTTTAGTGCTATAAATTTTCCTCTTAATACTGTTTTAACTATGTCCCATGAGTTTTATTTTTTTCTTCATTCGGTTCCATATATTTTTTAAATTTCCCTTGAAACTTTCTTTTTGATTCATAAGTTATTAGAAGTATGCTGTTCAGCTTTCCTATTTGGAGGAAGTTTTCCTGTTATCTTTGTTATTAATATCTAATTTGATTCAGTTGTGACCGGAGAACACACTCTGTATGATTTAAATTATTTAAATTTGCTAAGACTTCCTTTATGGCCCAAGATATGGCCTATCTTAATGTATATTTCATGGGGACTTAAAAAGAACGTGTGTTTCTGTTGAGTGGCCTACGAATGTCAATGACACCCTGTTGGTGGATGGTGCCAGGTTCTTCTATATCCATGCTGATTTTCTATTTGGTTGTTCTATCAATTGTTAAGAGAGAAGTGTTGAGATCTCCAACTACGACTGTGGATTTGTTTATTACTACTTTTGGTTCTAGCAGTTTGCTTTCCATATTTTGCAGCTTTCTAATTTTTCATTTGCTTCAAGATTGCTTGTAATTGCTATTCAAGCATTTTTATCATGGCTGCTTTAAAATTTTTCTCAGCTAATTCTAACATCTCTGTCACCTTGGTGTTGCATATATTGTCTTCTTTAATTCATTTTTTAGAATTTTTATTTTCTGTAAGTAGAAATGCCCAGGCTGGTCTGGAACTCCTGTTCTAAAATGATCTTGCCTCAGCCTCCCAAAGCTCAGGGATCACAAGGCATGAGCCATCATAACCAGCCTGTGTTAAGTCATTTTAAAATCTTGCTTGTTCTTTGTGTGATGAGTGGTTATCTACTGAAACCTGGACGTTTTCATATTATTTAATCCTTCTCTGTTTACTGGCTTTCTCTGACCCCACTTCAGCAGCAAAAGGGAGAGGCTTCTCCTTGTCCCCATCATGTAGGGCTGGAAGTCTAGGTTTCCCACTGGGAACCTGTGGGTGGGCTCCCGAGGACTGCTGGATGGGTGGGTAGGAGTCCTGGCTCTCCACTTGGTCTCCACTGACACCACAGTTGGGGGTGGCCTTGTCATGGTGTGATGGTCACAGTCCTCACTTTCCACTAGGCTGTGTCTGACACCACTCAGGTGGGGGAAGAGAGGGTGACAAGTGACCGCCAGAAGGGGGCGGGATTCTGGGCTCCCCTCATTGTCTGGCACCTAATTTTTATGGAGCACCTAGTTCTATGTTCTCATAGCATGCTGTGGGGAAACTGCCCTCTACCAAGGTCCCTGGCCCTCCTCCCCACACGTATGTGTCCAGAAGAAGGTCATTCTGATAACATGTGTACAGTTCAGCACATGCACCTGCTTCTGGAAATTCAGAGGCTACATTAGGAAGACTAAATTCAAAGATGTTTAGAAGGAATTCATACTGTTCATTTCAGGAGCATCTATACACTTCACAGACAGCAATTGCTGCATACAGATGTGGTCTGACCCCTGGCACTCGGGGGTCCCAGGGCCACAGGCTGTGAACAATTTGACTGTGGTCTACTGCCAGATCCTGTGTTTTTATTGCCCTAAAACTCCAAAGCCAAAATGGGTAAGATGTTAAAGAAAATGTGTAGGATGAGTCCACTGAGAAATTGTGGCCAGGCACAGTGGCTCACGCCTGTAATCCTAGCAATTTGGGAGGCTGAGGTGGGAGGATCACTTGATACCAGGAGTTCTAAACCAGTCTAGGCAACATAGGGAGACCCCATCTCTACCAAAAAAAAAAAAAAATTAAATAAATAAAAGTTAGAAATTAAAAAAATGAAAAAAATTATAGAAATGCAGGCTAAAATGACATCATTCCATTTGAATTTTAGGGTGATTATTTTGCAAACTCTAAATTATCTTTAAAAATTAAAGCAGCATAATGCCTAGAGGGCTTTTCTTTCTTCTAAGAAATGAATTTGGTTACACAGGTCCCTGAGAGGAACACCCTAGAGGTGACAGTGTGGGAAACCCAGCATGTCATTCTGGACACACAAGCCTCCTCATTTCAGTTGACTTCGATTTGTATTTGTCAAAACACCCCTGTGCACGTTCCATTCACCCCCTGCGTTCCCGTCAACCCCCTGAAGAGGTGCTTGCTGCAGCTGGCGGGTGGCCATGGCATTCACCACCCAAGACCCCTGTCTGCAGCAGCAAAGCCTCTGAGCCGGGATTCTGCAGGGCACCACAAAGCAAGACCGCCTGCCAGCTCTCCACATCCTGTGCTCCCCCCCAGGGTAAGGGGCTCAGGCAGAATCTCTGGTCAGAAGTGGGCAGTGATGACTTCATGGCCCCTGCCCTCGCCCTGTGACCCCAATGCACTGCCTAGACCCCCGGTGACCCCAATGTGCTGCCCAGGCTGAGCACCCCCCACCTGGACCCCTGCCTTACTTCCTCCCACCAGGATTGTTAGAAACGCAGTCTGCCCACCCCCACCCTCACCCAGGGCTCACTGGAGCTGAATCTGCATTCAACAGATGCTCAGGGCTCCTGGGAACTTCATTTCGGGGACCTATAGATTTAGGGGTTTATGTTTATAAATTCCTCTACAGACAAAATATACCCTAAAGGGCCCTCGGTGCCCCAGCCCTCTGGGGATCTAAGAGGACATTGCTGCTCTGGGTGAATCTGGGAGGCAGAGGAGCCCCCAGCACCCCTGCATTTCCTGCCAACTCAGCTCCAGCTGCCAGGCTCACCCTTCCACTGGGTGACCCAGAATCGGGGCGGCCACGGCTAGGGGCCCGCAAAGCCAGTGGCCCCTCACTCTTCTGCCTCACACCCTCCCAGGCCAGGGAGGCGGCCCCAGCTGGCTCAGCCCAAGGTCGAGGACACAGTGGGTCCAGGCCGGCCCTGCTCCAACCTTGATCTCCCTCCTGAAGGAGAGGAGGGAAGGGGCAGGGCCTGTGAGTGCTGCCCACTGGAAACGCACCCTTGCCGCTATCAGAGCAGGCAAAGCCGCAGCCAAGGGCACCCCAAGAGCAGCGGGGGGATGTGGAATGCAGTCCTGGTGACCCCTGGTGTTTGGGGAGGCGATGGCCAGCGCTGATAACTCGGCCCTGGAGCTCTCCCTGGGATCTGTTGCCCGCGATGCCTTTGACCTCTAGCAGAGGAAACTATAAAGCCCAGAGAAGGGCGTCTGGCCTCAGTCTGGACGCAGGGGGTGCAGGGAGCAGGTGGGAGGCTCCCAGGCCAGGGACGATGGCGGCGCTGCAGGAGAAGAAGACGTGCAGCCAGCGCATGGAGGAGTTCCAGCGCTACTGCTGGAACCCGGACACAGGGCAGATGCTGGGCCGCACCCTGTCCCGGTGGGGTACGTGCTGGGGGCGGCAGGTGGGCTGGGTGCATGGAGGGGCTGCTCTGAGAACGCGGCCTCCAGGTGAGCTCAGGAGGAGGGGAGCAGAGGGCCCCTGACAGTGAGACCCAGACGCTCCTGCCCAGAGAGTGTGGATGGGCTTCGGACAGGGCCTCACTTGCCTCCCCAGGAAAGTGAGGGTCCCCAGAGCATGTCAAAGGCTGAGTTGACCTGGCACCTGACTGCACAATGCCGCCCGTGGAGGGTGTCCACAGACTGGCCCCAAATTTCAGCCGTATGTCTGAGAACAGCATTTTGAAAGTATATTTCTAAACGGAATCATTTTTAAAAGAACATAAAAGGTGGCAATGGCAACTCCTTGGTCGCACAGATTCACTCAGTGACCTGAATCAGGGGCTTTCCCAAGACGCGGCGGCAGCCCCTCTTTCCAGGACACCACTGGCGTCCAGACGCGGAGGGGAGGTGGGACCGGCCTGGCTCAGCCTGTAGCACCTGCGCCTTGTGAGGTCCACCCTGCAGGGTCCTGTCCCTGTGACTGCGCACAGGCATGGACAGCCTGGCCCTCTTGGGAGGAAAGCAGATGCCTGGGCCTCCAAGGCCACACACGCGGTGGAAGCGTCTGCGCCTACATCCGGGAAACGCCCTCACCCCTCACGGAGGGTCTAGGGGAAGCACCCGCACGTCCCCACCTCCCTGAGGACCCCGAGCCTCAGGACGCAGCTGCACTGGCCCGCCAGGCACCACCCCCGGCTCCCAGGAAAGGCTGGGCCTTCCTCGGTCCCCATGGTGCCTGGCTCTGGGGGTCCCGGTGCTGAGGTGTGAATGCAGAGCTCCAGGCCCGCCCCACCTGCATGTGCAGCTGAGATGTGCTGGGAACACACTTGACACGTTGCCAAGCCTCCCACACACACCACAGTGCTGGTGAAGGCCGCAGCCCCCCCGGAGGCTCCTCAGTCTCAAAGGGCACCAGAGCCAGATGGAGCCATGGCATATTTAAAGTCAAACAAATACCCCGTTCCTGGAGAGGATGGGACCAGGAGCGGAGGGGCCTCCTGGATTGGAAGGGACCTGGGTGGAGGGGCCTCCTGGAGTGGAAGGGACCTGGGTGGAGGGGCCTCCTGGGCCAGGGGCAGGGCTGGGGGCTGTCGGCCATGCCCCTGGAAGCCCCATCTTTCGGGCCTTTCTAGATGCTGAGATTCCCTCGTGCCGCCTCCTGGCTGCAGGGCTACAGAGAACCTTCCAGAATGGTCTTACTGCCCAGTTAGTGGACGTGGCCTCCATTTGGGGATGAGAAAGTCTTAGGCCCCCAGGAAAACATAATTAAAGGGAAATGACAAAAGCAAAAGGAACAGGACACGTGATTCTTACAGAAGCGGGGGGTGTGGTAGAGGCAGAGGGAGCCGGCAGGAATGAGGCTCCCACTCTCCTCCCAACCCCTGCCCTGAACACCGTGGTGCAAGCGGGGGCCCAGGAAGTGCAGGGCGCACGGCCCACCCAAGCCTGGGCCCAGCCTGGCCAACCTCCAGCTCCTACCTGGAAGGCAGGGGCAAGCCGCCTGGTGGGTCTGAGACTCGCCATGGAGTGGGTCAGCAGCTGCCGGGGAGACGTGCCCTGCCCACGTCACCACCGTGCACCATGGGCCCCAAGGCAGACCCACAGGACCCGAAGTGGGGGGACGGAGACCCCTTCCTTCACAAGCATAGGTCTCTGGGGGCAGGTGGCCACATCAGATGGAAGCCATGTCAGGAGTGGCCTGGGGACACTGAGGCACACACCTGCAGGGCCAGTGCCAGGGAGGCGTCAGGCGTGATCCAGCAAGAGAACGGAACCCTCCGCTACCACCACAGCTGGCCCCGTGTTGCTGAGCCGGAAACCCAAAACCGGAACCTGAAGCCAAGTTGCTGGTGGCCACACGCCCACACCACACAAGAATGCCGTTGCCAGGGACAGCCACGGGGAAAGGAGGGACTTGGAGTGGATGCTGGGTGAGCAAGACTCAGGCCTGAGCCGAGTGCTGGACCTTGGCTTAGGGAAAAGGGACCCGGCCCGGGCCTGCACTGTCCCAACTCTCAGGAGAGGCCCGGCCAGAAAAGGACACCCTGTCCACAGGCCACAGCCTCCCATCGCAGCTCAGAGCTCTGGCCTCTTGGTCCCATGCTCCCTTGCTTCTCTCTGACTTGGTCCTGCCCTTTGGTTGTGTTTTGGGTCATTGGAGAATGACTCACTAAGCAGAATCCACCTCACATCACTAGAGAGAAGGAGGAGGCCCAGTTCATCACACTTTCCGGAAAGAGGAGAGCTGCAGTGAACACAAAGCCATCTTCGTCCCAGTGGTGTCTCCCTGAAAACGCCCTAAAAACACCTGCTGTCACACACACAAGCTAATTTCCAGAGATGGAGGCAGCATCCAGGCAGACACCTGTGTCCAGGAGCTGCGGTGGCTTCCATTCATTCTGACTCTGAGGGAGAAGCTCACACAGGAGAGTCTTAGAAGCAGAAGACACGAAGCTGCACCCTGAGCGGCCGGTGCCCACGGACACCCCTGCTGCTGAGCGGAGCCATCTCCCAGGGCCTCCCTGCCTTCCTTTCTCCTCCTGATGTCCTGTGGAAGCAGGGCCGGCCGTGCACTTCGAAGCTACACTACTGGTCACCATGGGCAGGATGGCACCTCTCTGCCTCAGTTTCCCTTCCTGTGATGGGGGAACCATAACTCCCCCCTCAGAGGGTCCTCAGTTCCTGCTGGAGCTGGGGTGCGGGCACATCCTTGGCCACATCTCAAACAGCGGCTGGAGTGAAGGCAGCCAGGAGCAAGGGCCTTGGGTCACAGGATTCTGCATGTGCGGACGTCCAGACAGGCAAAGCCAGAGGCAGAACGCAGCCGGTGGTGCAGGTCTGGGAGGGGAGCACAGTGACTGTTCATGGGGGCGGGGCTTCTGTTTTGGGGGATGAGAATGTTCTGGAACCAGACAGGGGAGATGGTCGCGCCTCATCACAGATGCGCTGAAGGCCACTGAATTGTGCTCGTTAAAACGGCTGAGGTGAATTTTGCACCCGCCTTGTGTCACAGTGTGGATCAGTCTGTACTACGTGGCCTTCTACGTGGTGATGACCGGGCTCTTCGCCCTGTGCCTCTATGTGCTCATGCAGACGGTCGACCCGTACACGCCGGACTACCAAGACCAGCTGCGGTCACCAGGTAGGCTTGGGGGACGCCACGCCCCGGAGACCCAGATGCCCCCACGCTGCGTCAGGCCGGGCTGCCCCCTCCGGGGCTCTGATGGTGTTCAGAGGGACCTGTGCCCCCCCCAGAAATGAAGCCCAGAGAAGCCAGCCCGGCAGTCCCAGGGTGGGCCGTATCCCCCAACAGGTGCCCCTGAGGGTGGCCTCCCGGCCCCCGAACTGGCTTTAAGAGCAGCCCCAGAGCACGAGTGGCCCCTCAACTTCTTTCCATGAGAAAAATGACTCCAAATTATATCCGACTTTGGCTTTAGTTTTAATTATGAAACAGAGGGTTTGTTTATAGACAAAGTTTCCCATCCACTTGCTGTGCTTGTATACGCACATGGAACGCTTCTGCAAGGACGCACGGGAAAGGAGCACGTCCGGAGACCAGCAGGAAAGAGACCTGCCGGTCACCTACACGTCAGCAGGGCGCGAGGTCAGAGGAACAGGCGTCCGAGTCGTCAGCGGCCGCAGGGCAGACAGGCCGGTCAGTGCGCAGAGCAAGTGCAGATTCGCCTTTTCCCTTAGGCCCTGCTGAAGGTTTTCATTTTAAACCGTGTCTAGATGTTACTCTAACAACATCCGTAAAACAGCCGCACCCAGTCTCAAACGTAAAGCCAGCTGCATCCACAGGGGACCTGCTAAGCAAACTGCAGGCTTCACACAATGAAACCTCGTTTATGGAAAGAATGAGGTAAGTTGACATGAAATGACAAAAAAAAAAAAGAGGCCCCAGTCGCACGGGAAACGGAAAGGCAAGTGGCGTGCGGGAGGCAGGTGGGTCCCGAGGACCTGCAGCAAACACGTTTCTGCACCTGTGTTTCTGCAGAAACAGCAAGGTGTTCAAGGATGTGCACTTGACAGTTCAGTGCATCCTGGTGTTGTTTGACAATTAACATGTTGTTAGGCTGCTTGTGTTCTTAACCAAAACCACTGAAGATTTTTTTAACGCCTGTTCAAATACAATCTTACGTAGAAACCCAGTTGCAGCCTCCCAATTAGTCGTCACCTGTCACAGAGCAGGCACCCGGTGGAGAGACCCGGCCGCTCCCCGACGGCAGTCAGCCAGGTTCCACACCCCAGGCAGAGCCTGGGCAACGCCCAGCAGGGCACCTGGGCCACATGCCAACCGTGCTGTCCTGGGGGTCCTGCTTTCATGTGCAGCAGACAAGCTTACTCCACTGAGGCTCCTGAGCTGCCGGAAAGACCCGGACCCCAGCCCTGGGCCACAGCCTCTGGCGTATCCTCAGCCACTTCAGAGCCGATGGCTTGGATGTGGTGAGCATTTGGAGACACTAAACCCAGAGTTCTCTCTCCAGGGGTAACCTTAAGGCCAGATGTTTATGGGGAGAAAGGCCTGGAAATTGTCTACAACGTTTCTGATAACAGAACCTGGGCAGACCTCACACACACTCTCCACACCTTCCTAGCAGGTAAGGTGTGAAATGGCTCCACAGCTTTGACTTTATTCTGTAAGAAACTCGCACTCAGGGCTCGAGGCCTTCCCGGGGGGCAGGCGGGAGTCAGGGCCAGGGCAGGGCAGTGCTGGCAGGTGCGTCCGTCCCACAGGCTACTCTCCAGCAGCCCAGGAGGACAGCATCAACTGCACCTCCGACCAGTACTTCTTCCAGGAGCGCTTCCTTGCTCCAAACCACACCAAGTTCTCCTGCAAATTCACGGCAGACATGCTGCAGAACTGCTCAGGCCTGGTGGATCCCGACTTCGGCTTTGAAGAAGGAAAGCCATGTTTTATTATTAAAATGAACAGGGTGAGTACTGAGGGTCTCCGTGCGCCCCTCCAACAGTGCGGTCAGGGTCTGACACACCCACACAAGGAGCACACATGTCCCGTCCGGGCCTGGCCCAAGCGGGGACGAGGACTCCGGCCTCACCGTCCTGTACCTTGGTTCAGCACGCACCCATCCTGTTTGGCTCTTAGATACAAATTTAAAACCGCTCATCAGACACCAGCACATAGCCAGCCCTCTGGAACATGTGGAACTGCTCGAATGGGGGTCTCCATGAGGCCAGGGCCCCTTCAGAGCGGCCAGAGACGCCAGGGCCGGGTAAAGGGGCCTCAGGTTTTAGAGCCAGGGCTGGGAGGGGTTTGGCACCTTCTAAAGCAGTCTTCCAACATGGAACCAGGGGACCCTTGGGGTGTGGGGAGGTGATCCCTGGCAGGGGGCTTAGGGCCACCACTCCATGGACCAACCAGCAGCTCTGCGCTGGGCCTCCGGGCAGCTGCGCTGTTCCTTTTCCTTTGAAGAGGCCGTACACGTGTGCCTACCACACCTCACAGGCCCCTTTGTCAGCTGGGGTCTCAGCACAGCCAGCATGGAGGGCCTGTGACAGGGGTCCCAGCAGGGTGTGGCAGCCACTGTGCCCATCTCATGGCAGCTGCCCCCCTTGGAGCATGGGAATGGATGGCTGGAGCTGGAGAAGCCAAGGAATGGGGTGTGGGGAAGGGGGCTGGAGACCGGAGTGGGCCAGAGAGAGGTTTCCAGAAGAGCTGCACAGAGCAGGAGGTGGACCCAGTCCTGCAGTGAGGCAGGGTGGCCTGGACACAGTTGGAGGGCTAAGACTGCCCCCCAGATCGGCCAGCCGCCAGCCGCCTCCTGCAGCCTGGGCCAAGCGGCCTGGCGATGGGTGGTGGGGGGAGGGTTGTGGCTCCGAATGATGAGTTAGTGACACCCATGAAGATTCCTCCAAGGGAAGCCACAAACCAGACAAGGGCCCTTCTCAGTCCCAGCCAGAAAGCCCAGGCTGGGGCCGGCCAGGTCCCAGCTCCATAGGTGGGCGCCGCTGCACCTCACATGGGAAGGGGGGGCACACTGACGATTTTCCCTTCTAGATCGTCAAGTTCCTCCCCAGCAACGGCTCGGCCCCCAGAGTGGACTGTGCCTTCCTGGTGAGTACAGCTGCTCGGCGGGCGGGGGTACCCCAGGAAAGGAGCTTGTCAGGGTCACGCTGGTCCACACTGGGCATGGCCTGCCTGGTTCTCTCCAGGAGTGTCGGCTGTTGGCCCAGTAAACCAGGCGTAAACATCACCTCAGCGAGTGAGGTGATGTTTTTCCACCATGGGGGGTAAAACCCAGCAAGGAAAATGGTGCTTTTTCCTTACTGTTTTCTTCCAAAATCATCTGGGCAGCACATCACCAGCACGTTGCAGAATGCCTGGCGGCGACGTGGAAAGGCCAGTGTACTTCTCCCAGTTCCGTTCTTTTTATTTGCTTGACAAAAACATGCCATCTCGCCAGCAGCTACAGCTGTTTAACTGTGTTTAGTATTCAGACTGCTAAGAGCTGGCACTGATCTCAGGCTAATTCCAGGCGTTTTTCAAAACTGCTTTTTAGGTCAACATTTTTTAAAACTAAATTTTTTAAATTAAATGTTTTCTAAGGTTTGCTTCCACCATTACACCCAAAGGCAAAGGTTTCACAGCGTGAGTCCGTCACTGCGTGGAGCCTTCCCACTCGGGTTTCTGCAGGAACCTCACTTCCCTCGAAGCCTCCACTCTTGGTCTGGGGGGCAGGGGTTTGCTTGTCCCACTCACACCAGCTCGCAACCCAGTGGGGCAAACCAGCACTTGCCACTTCACAGTGGCCATTCTCAAGTGTAGACGAGCAAGCAAATTCCCAGCTTCACCCACATAGGTCATCCTTCCAAGACTTCAAGTTACTAGAAGCACAAGTTGGAGGGGTCACCGGGCATTCTGGTGCTAACAAATTACATCCTTGCTGAGATCTCGGCACTGATTATAAACATTGAATCTGATTTACGCTCATTACGCAATAAAGTGTTTATGTAAGCACTTACATGGCACACGTGTGCACACACGCAGGCACACAGACACGGGCACACGCCAGCTCCCCTGACTCAGGCAGTGGCCTCTCCTCCCCAGGACCAGCCCCACGAGCTCGGCCAGCCGCTGCAGGTGGTGTATTACCCTCCCAATGGCACCTTCAGTCTGCACTACTTCCCCTACTATGGGAAGAAGGCCCAGGTAGGCTCCTTCCTCCCACGCTTCCCTCACCACACTTAGCGAAAGGAAAGCAATAGCAAAAAGGCGTGACTCAGCCAGTCCTGACTGTGGAACGGTCTGTGTGTTTCCCAAGCCCTGGTTCTTGTATCTACCTGGAAACATTCCTCACAAGCAACGTGAAAAAAGCAACTCTAACTCTTCTACTTTTTTTTTTTTTTTTTTTTTGAGAGAGGGTCTCACTCTGTCACCCAGGGTGGAGTGCAGCAGGGCAATCTTAGCTCACTACAGCCTCAACCTCCTTGGCTCAGGCAATCCTCCCACATCAGCCTCCTGAGAAGCTGGGACCACAGGCACACAGGACCATGCCCAGCTAATTTTTGTATTTTTTGTAGAGAAAGGGTCTCAGTATGTTCCCCAGGCTGGTCTCAAACTCCTGGGCTCAAGCAATCAGCCTGCCTCAGCCTCCCAAAGTGCTGGGATCACAGGCGTGAGCCACTGCACCCAGACTAATTTTTCTATCTCCCAGATCCTTTTAAACAACTGCATATCCACTTCAAAGCTTTTCCCCCATGCCAAATGCTTTACCTGTTTTATTTTTATGTTAACTATCATAATAGTGTGAAGCTGAACTTACTCTTGATATTGTCTGTGCCCTCCAGACCGGTCCTCCCCATTTTCAAGCAGGGAGGTGTTATCTCAGCAAATTCCAGGGCATGACCAGCCTCACCCAAAAGAGCTGCCTCTCTGTACCAGCCTGACTGTTGACACTTTCCTTGCTTAGTTTTCTCTCCTTAACTTCAGAGATTTTTGAAACACCTCTGCTTTCCGCACTCCCACTTCAGCCCCACTACAGCAACCCTCTGGTGGCAGCAAAGCTCCTCAACGTGCCCAGGAACACTCAGGTTGCCATCGTGTGCAAGGTCATGGCGGAGCACGTGACCTTCGACAACCCCCATGACCCGTATGAAGGGAAAGTGGAGTTCAAACTCAAGATTGTGAAGTGAACAGTGTGCGCAGGGCGCAGGGGTCCTGGGCACAGCCTGCGGGGTCGCTCACGGATGCCCTTCCTGCCGCATCATCCCAAAAACGGTTTAGAGCAGCAACGGCGCTGTCAGTGTGGGAACTCCAGAGAAGCGCCAACACGGGAAGGGCCTGCCCTCGAGCATCCGTTCTTCCTTACTGAATTCTCACCGTTTTTAGATGGAATTTGCTGCTATAAGAATGTCCAGCCAACACGGGAATGCCAAGGCAGCAACTGTCTAATTAACCAGATCATAAATCAATTTGCCTTTTCCTATGTAGACATCACTTTCTTACTATAATTTATTTTTCTATACTTCAATATGAACTGCCCCCACATTAATATAAAAACTATTGATACACTGATATGAAACACGGCTTACACTAATGACATTCTGAGTTCTTTCTTTTAAAATTGCAATTCCTAAGTTGTAAAATAAAATATATTAAAGTTACTGTATCTAAAAAAAAAAAAAAAGTCATGTGGTTCCTGATATGGGAGAAAAATTAACTAAAAAACAAATCCTTCCTTAAAAATCTCCATCTGAAAGTCTCAGTTCCAAGTCATGGAAATTACAAAAACCGTATTGGGGTGGGGTTGTCACCTAAAGACGCTCGCAGCTCCAGGAGGCAAACAGTGGGGAGTGAGGGTGTGGTCAGCCTGACAGGAGTTTAAAACCCAACTAGTTACAAACACTTCTCATTCACCAAGGACAAGTCTTTCCTCCAAATATAAATATAAATGTTAAGTTAGCAACTCTAATCCTCTTAAAAAACTGAAATGAGAACACTCTCCCAAACAAGCAAACGTGGCCTTGCTGAGGGCCACAGACTTCCCACCCAGACGGCAGTGTGAGGGCCGGGTCCCAATGCCATCACCAAAGGCCACGGGCTCCCCACCCAGATGGCAGTGTGAGGCTTGGGTCCCAATTTCACACACACAGCAGTGTGGCTATTAGTGCCCAAAGGGCTCAAGCACAAGCAACTGGCACATCGAAATCCAACACCCCAACAGACACAGAAAGTCCATGAAAAACGGTCTCTGAGGAAAGATTAAAAACCTCGTAGATGTGTTGTCAGGTTAACTAAATCAATGTACTGATGGAAGACAACATCTTCCACTGCCTACTCCATCAACAAGAAGCTGTCCGCAAACGTCTTGGCGCAGACGTGAGTTTACGTCACGGACGCGTGGCCACACGCACGGTCTGTGCTTCCGGAACAGAGGGCAGCTTGTATGCAGGTGACGCCGCTGGCTGGCGGAAGCATGGCTGCCATGGGATGTCTGAGATGGGGCGGTGGCCGGGCGTCGAGACACCAGCCCGGAAGACACGGTGCCCTTCGGCTTAGTCCCCGGTGCCTGTGGGAGGGGCAGGAGCCCAGGCCCATCCATCATGCTGGGCAGTGAAGATTCATAGAAAAAGAAGGAAATTTGGGGCTATGCACTGAACACTGAAGCCTGAGTTGTATTTTGCCTTTGAGAAGTCAGTGCAGAGTTCTTTCCGGAACCCGGGAAGCAGAAGTGCTTGACTCACCCGAGGGCAGCTTGGGAAAGGACGGCTGTGCCAGCCAGGTTGGCTGTGAGCCCAGGGTCCTCAAGGGCAGCGGCCCCACTCACCAGGGACACGGAAGGAAGCTGAACCGGGAGGCGGCCATGCTCCCAACCAGGAGTAAAACAGTGCTGCCAGGCACAGAAATGAGGTGGGCGGTGACCCCAGAACGTTCCAATGAACGCAGCCCTCAACTGTGTATTAAGAACAGGCAGGCTGACGTGTGGGAGACCTGGGTCACCTCGGAAAGGTCATGCCATGCTGAAGGTCAGAGGTCAGAGTGAGGCTACCTCAAAGTGATGGTGGAGCCAGGAGGGTTCATCCTACGAGACCCTCAAAGTCAACCCAGCTGGAACCAACATGCCTGCCGCATTCTCACGGCCACCCAGAGCCCCCATCTCCAGGCCCTCACAGAACCCTGGCCTCTGCCTCCCTCCCCAGGCTCTCCATGGACACTGGGCCCCATTCTTTCTTTAGGGGCAGGGTCTCTCTACACTGCCCAGGCTGGCCTTGAACTGGACTCCAGCAATATTGCCCACAGGGGCGCCCCCGTGCCCGGTCAGAGCCCCTTCCTCATGAAGCCAGGGGCTGCTCCCACCCCTACTCCTTCCGAATCAGCAGCCCCGAGTTTCAACTCCTTCCAAGGCTGGGAAGGAAGACAGGCACAGGAAGCTCGCCACGGAAGCCACCACACACACACAGGTGCTGGATGCACATGCGCCCACACGAAGCGCTCTGAGGCACGGCTGCCCGCTGTGTTATGTAAGTTCCACAACCCTCAAGATGCTTATGGTAAATCAGGATTAGGAAGAAAGGACACGTTTCCACCTCCTTCTGCAAAAGCGACTCTTGAAAAACTAGTCTTGTATTGGAACTTTCAGTGATTTATTTAGCCAACTCAAAGCACTCAGCTCTCCTTCCTACTTTGCAAAATGTCTTTCCAATTTTTCATTGTGGTAAAATATACATAAAATTTGCCGTCTTAAACATTTTTACGTGCGTGGTTCGGTGGTGTTGGGCACGTTCACAGGGTGCTGCAGGCGCCACCGCTGTCCCCCTCCAGACAGCTGAACCCTTCCAAAGGGAAGGCCCCTCCCCATGCAACGTTCACTCCCCACCCCTCTCCCTCAGCTCCTGGCAACCATTCAACTTCCTGTCTCCGTACGACTCTAAGTACCTCACATAAGCAAGTATTTGTCTTTTCATTTCTGGCATATTTCACTTAGTATAAAGTCACGGGGCATCCGTGTTGTAGTGTGACAGGATTTCCTTTCAAAGAATAAGATTCTGCTGTCCGTACACACCACACTTTGCCCACTCATCCACGGATGGACACTGCAGGTGCCTCCCGTGTGTAGCTGTCCTGCAGTGGTGCATGTGGATGTGGGTGTACAAACGTCTCTGGATAAACGCACTGAGCAGAATTGCCGTCCACGGGGTAATTCTATTTTTAATTCTGTGAAGAACAGCCATTCAGTTTTCCAAAGCGGCTGCCTCTTTACATCCCACCAATAGCGTCCAGGGCTCTGATTTCTCCATATCCTCATTGGTGCTTATTTTCTATTTCATAGTTTAATCTATGTTGCCTTCATGACAGTGACATTGAGCCCCTTTTCATGTTCTTATAAGCCAGTCATAGATTTTTCTTTGGAGAAATGCCTATCAGGTTGTTTTGTCATTGAGTTTTAAGAGTTCTCTATAGATCCTGGATATTAATCCCCTACCAGATACAGGAACTGCTTCTCCCATTCCATGGGGTCTCTTTCCACTCTGCTGACATTGTCTTCTGATGCAAGAAAGGTTTAGATTTTCATAAACTCCACATTGTTGATTTTTGCCTGTGCCTTTGGTGTCACATCCAAAAAAATCTCGGCCCAATCCAATGCCTTCCTGAAGCTTCTGCTGTTTTCTTCTTTTGTTTTTTGAGACAGAGTCTCACTCTGTCACCCACTGGAGTGCAGTGGTGCGATCTTGGCTCACTGCAACCTTCACTTTCTGGGTTCAAGCAATTCTCCTGCCTCAGCCTCCCGAGTAGCTGGGACTACAGGTGATACAATCTTGCCGGCTAGTTTTTTGTATTTTAGGTAGAAACAATACTAGATTTAGAATACTACCTTTTATAATTGCCCGCATATTTACCTTTACTAAGATCTTGATTTCTTCATTTGGCTTGAAGCATGTTGGCCAAGCTGGTCTCAAACTCCTGACCTCAAGTGATCTACCCACCTTGGCCCCCCAAAGTGCTGGGACTAGAGCAGTGAGCCACTGCACCCAGCCGCTCCACGTTTTCTTATAAGAGTTTGACCGTCTTAAGCTTTATATTCTGAAAAGACTGCCCTTTCCCTGCTGCATGGTCTTGGCTTCCTTGTCAAAAATCACTTGACCAAACATGTGAGGATCTTTGGCTGGGCTCTCTATTCTATTCCTTTAGTCTGTAGGTCTGTCATTAGAGATTTGTAGTTTTGAAACCAGAAGTGTGAGTCCTCTAGCTTTGTGCTTCAAGATTGTAGGGGTTGAGGTCACTTGAGATTCCGTATGAATTTTAGGATTTTATTTCTGAAAAACTAATCACTGGGACTTTGACAGGGATTGCATTTAATCTACAGATTAAGCTGGGTAGTGTTGACATCTCAACAATATTGTGTTCTAATACATTACCATGGGGTGCGTTTGCATTTGTTCATTTCTCTTAACTATGTCTTGTCATTTTCATTGTATAAGTCTTTCACCTCTGTGACCAAGTTAATTCCTAAGTATTTCATTATTTGATGCTATTGTAAATGGAATTATTTTCTTAATTTCCTTTTCAGATTTTCATTGTTAGTGTACAGAAACACAAGTGATTTTCCTGTTTACTTTACATCCCGTAAACTTTGCTAGTTCTAATAGTTTTTTAGTGGATTCTTTCAGATTTCCTGCATATAAGATCACATCACCAACAAATGGAGATGGTTTTACTTCTTCCCTTCAGATGTGAATGCCTTGTATTTCTTTTTCTCACATAACTGCTTCGCTAGTAACTTCCAATACTATGTTGAATAGAAAAGGCCAGGGTGGGCATCTCTGCCTTGCTCCTGATCTTAGAGGAAAAGCTTTCAGTCTTTCACCTTGATGTTCTCTCTCTGAGTTTTTCATATGTGACATTAACTATATTGAAGCAGTTTCATTCCTAGTTGGTTCTTTTTGTCATAAAAGGATGCTGAATTTTATGAAATACTTTTTCTACATCAATTGAGATGACTACACCTGAACACAGTGGCTCACACCTGTAATCCAAGGACTTTGGGAGGCCAAAGTGGGACGATCACTTGAGCCAGGAGTTCAAAACCAGCCTGGGCAACACAGAGACCCTGTCTGTGCAAAAAAATTAAAAATCAAAAAATTAGCCTGGCACCTGTCATTCCAGCTACTTGAGGGCATAGGATAGAAGCTGGAGCCCAGCAAGTTCCAGGCTGCAGGGAGGCACGATCATGCCACTGTAATCCACTCCAGGCGACAAAGCAAGATCTCATCCCTAATAAAAAAAAGCTTTTAATAAAATATTGAGATGATCATTTTTTTCATTCTGTTCATGTGTTTACTACAATTAATTTTATGTCAAAACATCTTTGCATTCCAAAAATAAATTCCACCAAGTCATGATGTATAATCTTCTAAATACGCTGCTCATATTTACACTGTATGATCTTTTAAATACGTTGCCAGTATTTTGTTGAGGATTTCTGCATCAATGCCCCTCAGGCATGTAGGTATTCTGTACTTGTGGTGTCTTTGACTTCGATATCGGGGTATTAATGGTGGCCTCACAGAATTAATCAGAACGTGTTCCCATCGCTTCAATTTTTTGGAAAAACTTGAGGACTGGAAAAACATTCTTCAAATGTTTGGTAGGATTCACCTGGGAAGCCACTAGGTTCAGAGTGAGATTTTAAAGGACTGATTCAATCTCCTTACTAGTCAAAGGTCTATTCGGACTTTTACTTATTTTGATTAAATCTGGGTAGGTTTTGTTTCTAGGAATTTGTCCATTTCATCTAGGTTTTTTAATTTGACATATAATTGTTCCTATTATTCTCTCATAATCCTTATTTCTGTAGAGCCACTAGAAATGTTCCCATTTTCATTTGATTTTAGCAATGTAAATATTTCTTAGTAAACCTAACTAAAAGTTTGCCACTTTATTCACCTAAGCACTTTTTGGTTTCTTGATCTCCATTGTTTTTCTGTTCTCTAATCTTGGCTCTGGTCTGATTTTTATTAAATTTTCTTCCTTCTACTCACTACCAGTTTAGTTTGATTTTTGTGGTGCCTGAACTTGTAAAGTTAGGCCGTTGATTTTGAGATCTTTCTTGTTTCTTAATGTAAGCGTTTATAGCTATAAATCTCTGTTATCACTGCTTTCGCCACATCTCATAAGTTGGTTTCCTCGAAGTATTTTGTAATCTTCCCTATGGTTTCTTCTTTCATTGTTTAGGCGTGCACTGGTTAATTTCCATAATTTTGTCAATTTTCCCGTTTTGTCATTGATTTCTAACTTCATCTCCTGCAGTCTGAAAAGATACTTGTCATGTTATCTATCTTGTTAAATCTACTGAGACTGAATCTGTATCTAGGAAAATGTCCCAGGGAAATCTGAGAAGAGAGTGTATGCTGTTGTTGGGGGGTGTTCTGTATATTCATGTCTGAGATCTAGTTGGCTTGTTGTATACTCTATTTCCTGACTTTTCTGTCTGGTTGAGAGTGCTATACTGAAATCTCCAACTATAATTAAAGAGCTATTTCTCACTTCAATTCTGTTAGTTTTTGCTTCATATGTCTTGATGGTCTGTCATTAGGGTGTCTAAATGTTTTTATGTTCTCAATGTATTGAAGCTTAATTTAACATATAATGTCCTTTGTCTTTTGTAATTTTTAAAATTTAGTCTATTTTGTCTGATATTACTGCTCTCTTCTGGAGACTATGTATATAGAACATCTGTTTCCCATGCTTTCACTTTAACCTATTCATCTCTGCACCTAAACTGAGTACTCTGAAGACAAAGTGTAGGTTGATCACATGCTTTTATCCACTGTCTTTTGGAGAATTTAATCCATTTACATTTAAAACAATTACTGATAAAGACTTGTTATTTTGCATATAATATGTGCAAAATATTTGGCATATATTTTTCCATATGCCCTATAGCTTTTTAGCTTTTTTTTGCCTCTCATTTCTTGAATCACTGTCTTAAGTTGGCTTCTTGTAGCTAATGTTTACATTCATTTCCCATTTCCTTTTCTGTAAATTCTACAGTGATTTTCTCTGCAGTGGTTGCATTTAACACCCTAAAGTTATAACACTTTAATCTGAATTTGTACCAGCTTACCTTCAATGGCGTAAACAATTCTCCTTTAAAGCTCGTTTCCCAACCCTTTAGGTTGCTGATATCACAAAATTACCTTTTAGTACATTCTGTGTTCAAAAAGAAATACTTCTTTTAAATGCATTAGTATCCTAAATCATGTAAAAAACAAAAAGTAGAGTTACAACCTATTCTTACAATACTAGCTTTTATAATTGCCCACATATTTACCTTTAGTGAGATCTGGATTTCTTCATTTGGCTTCAAGCTGCTGTCTACTGTTCTTTCATTTCACTCTGCAGGACCCCCTTAAGCATTTTTTGCAGGGCAAGTCTGGTGACAGCATACTTCCTCAGCTTTTATTTATCCGGGAATGTCTTAATTTTTCCCTCACTTTTGAAGGACAGTTTTGTCAGCTGTAGGATTCTTGGTACACAGTTTATTGTTTTTCGTTTAGCAGTTTGAATATACTGGCCCACTGCTTTGTAGTCTCCAGTTTTTGATGAAAACTCTGGATAATTTTATTGGGAGCCCCTTTTATGTGATGAGTTGCTCCTCCCCTGCTGCTTTCAACATCCTCTGTCTTTCAAAAGCTTAATAATAATATGTCTCGGTGTGGATCTCTGAGTTCACCTTACTTGGAGTTCATGGGACATCTTGGATGTTTATATTCATGTCTTTTATTAAACTTGGTGCATTTTCAACCATTATTATCTTCAAATATTCTCTCTGCACCTTTCTTTCTCTTCTCCTTCATAGACCCCACAACGCGTGCACTGGTCAGCCTGGTGGTGTCCCGCAGGACTCTTAGGCTCTTACCATCTTCTTGACTTTCTGCACATGTTCTTTGACTTCCTTGAGCATCTTTAAAACAGTTGTTTAAAAGTATTTGTCTAGTGTATCTGCCAACAGATCCTTTTCAAGGACAGTTTTTTTTTTTTTTTTTTTTTTTTTCCCTCTAAATGGGCCATACTTTGCTATTTCTTGGTATGCCTTGTTTGTTGACAACCAGACATCTGAATCTATCACTGTGGTAAAACTCTGAAAAGAGTTCTCCTGTTCCCTTGGATTTGCCATTTTTGTTACTGCTTTGTTTATTGTCTTTTTGATAGCTCTAGGCTGTACCTGTGCCATGGTTCAGCCTGAGATGTAAACCTAAGGTCTTCTCAGGCCGTTTCTGAGCGTCTCCCTGGGCAGCCCCGTATGCACAGCTATTTTTGTACGTCCTAGTCTTCAATGTCTGGCTCCCAGAAGGAGAAAGAGAAAAATGAAGGAACAGGATGAAACTGACCAAAATTAACTGCCACGTGCTCCCTTGGAAGCTTTAAGCCTTTGGTAGATTCCGTAGTTACAGAACAGCTGCATCCAGCAGATCCTGCTTGCGAGGTAGACGTCAGATTCCTGGCTTCCTTATTCCACCATCTTCTCAGAAGCCTCTCAATCTTATTCTTGTTCTGAAAGTCAAACTTCTAAATTTTTAAGTCTCAATTTTCATTGTGAAAAAAAGCCAAGGAACTTGGCTTATCTTTCTCTGCACCACAGGCACCAAAAAAGGTGCCTCCTCCTTTCCTTGTATCCAAGACCTCCACCCTTGGCCACTCTCCACCTTCAGGGTGGACTCCTGGAAGATGTGCTTCTGACCAAATTTGGTTGGGGGGGGTGTGCCCACAGGGACCACCCGGACCCACCGTGTCTGGGCCTAATAACAACCTAGTTTCTCACTCAAGTATAAAGTAAGACCAACAAGACAGACAAATTTCTAGACAATAATCCTGAATTAGAGAAACACAGCTTGTTTAAAATGCCCATGCGCGTTTTATTAATAAAAACTAACAGTGCCAAGTTAAACAAGTCAAACAATTAAAGTCTCTTTATATTCCATAAAATATTACAGAAAAGTTTATTTGTGTTTCAATAAAAAGACTATCGTTTCAGAACAGGCAGCTAACAGCAACTGTGCAGTTAATGGGTTTTGTGAATAAACTTTAAAAGAGACTACTGCCTGTCCTTAAATTCCTTTTTCTTTTATAAAAAAAGAACTATTAAAAATGATTGACAAATTTTGAGTTAAAAAATTGTTAAAACATTCTCTATATTTAATTTCAATTTTATAATAGATTACAGGAAGATGCTTATGAAACAAATACAACATTTGTTTCAGTACATGTTTTTATTTTATTTTATTTTTTTATTTTGTCAGTACATGTTTTTAAATGATAGACTTATAAGTATGTAAACAACTATATAATAAAAGGTTTCCAAATGCTGCCTGTAAGAAATCAGGCAAATTTTACCATAAGCAATAAACCATTCCAAGCCTTCCAGACAGTCTCCATAGCTGCACCAGCGTGGCAATAAGCCTTAACCAAACAAAACAAAAAACAAACAAAAGCACTTTGCAATTTGTTGCTGCAAATAGGGAGAGAAAAGAGTTTATAAGCTTGATGGAATCACAACAGTCAATATAATTTAAGGGAAAATGAAGTCAATAAGGTTGATGAAGTTTATTGTTTAGAAAGTCGAATTCTCCTGTTTGCTTGGGGCTCTGGACACCGTACCACTGAACAAACGGAACATTCCACAGAGTCCTGCTATCCACCAGCGGGGGTGCCGTCCAAACTCACGGCAAATAAATGGCATCAGGTTCTTACCATCCACCACAGGAGGGTGTTTTATTTTCATGGATGTGGATGAAATACAATTTCTTCAGCAGACTCAGCAAAAACTGTTCAGGGGCAAAAATGAACTCTGCACTTAGAGAAAACCAGAAAAATGAAAACACAAAATCCTAAAAAGTAAATAAATGCTCTGCATCAGCACACTGGTATCAAAACACACATCCACAGCACGTCCTAATCCTACGGGAAACAATCCTTGCTTATCAGAGGTGCATATCTAAATTCAATAGCTTACCAATATCTTCTTGGGAGTAGGCCAAAAGGAAACAGAAAACCCACATTAAAAAAAAAAAGTTTCTTTTCCCTAAACGTTTTCCTGAAGCTGAATTTGAAGTGGGGAGGATGTCAGTCGTCCTCGTCATTCTCATTGAAGTCCTCGTCGTCCTCGTCGTCTTCCCCGACGTAGGACACTGGGGTCTCCACCCTGGAGCCACTGTACTGAGACCCGTTGGAGCTTGTGGCCAGCATCCCATCTGCACCGTTGGTCAGGTCACTGCAAGGCAGGAGGCGGATGAGGCAGTCAGTGCAGAGTGGCCCACTCACCACAGAGCCTCCCCTCACCTCAGGGCCTGTGGCCAAAGGACAGGCTATGCCACACAGGTGTGGGTTTTGTCAGTCACACACACAGAACTGGGAGGTTGTGAGTGTCTGCACTACAGCACGCCAGCACTCACTCCATCCCCGTCTGGTTCTCTTCTGACCCTGTCTCCTGGAATCCACAATGCCAGAAATAGGAGGCTGAGCAGAGCCACAAGCTCCCTCTCCCTCACTCATTCCATCAGGAGCAGTGCCCCGGAGGCAATGAACTGTAAAACCATTAGATTCCTCCCTCCAGGACTTTCACTCATAACCAGCAACAGGAGAAAAAGAGAGCCTGGGGCAGGACAGCATGAAGTCCGGAGCATGGCTGGAATCTGGCAGCGTGGACTGGGAACCCAGAGGGTTTGCAGCACCACAAAAACCTACCACTAATCACAGCTCACGATGTCCTAACATTTAAAAATGTTTTCCAACTGCATAAAAATATATGCATATATTTTAATACATTTTAATGGTATTTATTAACTACAATAAAAATGAGTCAATATGCCTTTGATGAAGTAGAAACAAGTCAGAAATGGTGAGAAATTCAGCCACAAAGCTGCTCACTGTAGTTTTCCTGATAACTGGGAACTACCTAGATGTCCTTTCATGAGGTACTTTCATAAAATGTCCCATCATGCCACTTTGAAAATTGGTATTTCATAAGAAATGGTCATAGCTTTGTTTCCATTGTTATGAAAAACTGACAAGTCTGAGAATCACATCCATAAAAAGGATTATCTGATGATGAAAGTCCTAAAAATACCCACATTCCACCTCATGGAAGAACCAATGTTAAACATGTTTACACACTGACCCCTACACATTCACACACAGCTGAAGAGAAAGAAAACCGGCCTCGGTCAAAAGCTTGTTACCAGGCACTGTGACGAGTACCTTCTTCTATCACCACTTCACTGATCCTTGCCACAGATCAATGACTCATCAATCACCAGTCTCGCCTTACAGGTGAGGCCAAGGCTGGCAGACACTGGCTTTGTAACCCCAGAGCTGGCCAGGAAGCTACATGCGCCCCTGACACACTTGCTACATCTCATGGCCACAGCACATGCCAACACAGGCTCACGCGCACTGCAACTCACTACGCAGTGCCCTGTTATCCGGACCCACAGGTTACTAAGTTCTTATATTTCCAATTAAAGATTTTATGAACTTACCATTAATATAAAGTAATACTACATATTGTATCACAATACAATATGAAAGTCAATAAAATCTTGGTTTTGTTAATATTTATCATAAAAGCTGTATTTCTCTTTGAAGCACTAAGATAAATAACTAGGGATATCATTCTACCCTATGGGATTGCAGGTCAAAGATTAAATACAAATTTATTTAAATAAAGGCCCTTTAATAGCACAGAAATAATATATATTAATACAATAAAATGTAAGGTGAAAAATGCATGTAAGAAAATATGTGCACTCTGACCACAGTTGTGTTCTGAAAATTATGTGTAATGTGCATACCACAGATGCGTTCTGAAAAATATGTGTGCTGTGACCACAAACGTATTCTGAAAAATATGTGCGCTGTGACCACAAACATGTTCTGAAAAATACATGCGCTGTGACCACAGATGCATTCAGAAAAATATGTGCACTATGACTGCTCTGAAAAATACGTGGACTGTAACTGCAGATGCGTTCTGAAAAATATGTGTGCTGTGATCGCAGATGCACTGTGAAAAATACATGCGCCATGACTGCAAACGCGTTCTGAAAAATGAATGCACTGTGACCACAGACGTGTTCTGAAAAATAGGAGGAAAAAACCTAGAAATACTTGCTGTTACTTGGGCTGCCCAGGACAGAAGGATTTGGGTGGCTTTCATTCCTACTTTACTTTTTAGGTGATACTTTAACAAAAAAAACCACCACCATGTATTACTTCTAGTTTTTAGTGAGGAGAAACCAAGTAAGAAAAGCAGCTCTCCACACAGGGAAAGCCGGTGGGGCCCCACTGCCTGGACAGACAAGCACGGCGGAGCAGCCTCGGACCTGATGGCCATATCTGAGACGGCCACCCTGCCTTGGCCCCTGGGCCCCACGGGAGGCCCAGACAATGCTTCTCCCACACCCTCAACCGCTGTCACCTGGCGGAGAACCTCGTGCCGTTAGACGTGGAACCTGCCGTCGTGATGAACACGCCTCCAACAGTTCCCTGAGCCATTTCTGAAAAAGGAAAGAAAATAAAGCCAATGGTCATAAAACAGACACAACACAAGACACACAGACAACCATCAAAATGACACGCAGTGCCGCAGGACGGACAGCTGGGGAAGCTTCCAGACATCCTTCACTTGTCCAGTATTTTCTGCACTGTGCCACAGAGGACAACCCGCTGTGCAGTCACATAGCCTGTCTTCCCTAAAAAGGCATGAACAGCCTTGCAATACCTGCACGCACTGACTTACAAACAGCACATATGTGCTGCTATGTCAGTATCATAACCAGCATGATGAGGACGATCAAGGAGTAAGCTGACACCCTCTTCCTACAGCCCATCCTGGCAGCTCCATGGAGCACCGGACAGAGGGCGGGTCAGGGCCCAGCCCACATGGGCAGCCAGACCCTACTGTCAGCTGACGATATGGACCAGCCAGATTTTCACAAGACCTGGGACGGTTTAGGAGCTCAGGGAGGAATCTCTGACCCTCTCGGGGAGTAAGTCCACACCCAAAGTTTAGGCCGACAAGAAAAGGATTAGCAGATACAGCACCTTCACAATTTCTCGCCTTAAAGCCACCCTGTTGTCAGTAGGCTGGGACCCTATGGCCCCAAGGAAAGAATTCACCAGAACCAGATAAAAAGTCCCTTCAACAAAAGCTCCCGTGCTCCCGGCCCTCCAGAGAAGGCCGCCAATGATGCTAAAATGCTTTTTCTTGGTCACTTTGCCCTAGTGACCAATCAGCTACCATCAGGGGGCGGGGGGTGGGCCGGATCAGCAATCCAACTGCACTCCTCAAAGAATCTCAGCTTCTCCTACTTCTTTTTTTTTTTTTTTTTTTTTTTTTTTTTGACAGAGTTTTGCTCTTGTTACCCAGGTTGGAGTGCAATGGCGCGACCTCGGCTCACCGCAACCTCCGCCTCCTGGGTTCAGGCAATTCTCCTGCCTCAGCCTCCTGAGTAGCTGGGATTACAGGCACGTGCCACCATGCCCAGCTAATTTTTTGTATTTTTAGTAGAGACAGGGTTTCACCATGTTGACCAGGATGGTCTCGATCTCTTGACCTCGTGATCCACCCGCCTCGGCCTCCCAAAGTGCTGGGATTACAGGCTTGAGCCACCGCGCCCGGCAGCTTCTCCTACTTCTGGGCCTACTTGGAGGGTAAAATCCTGACTTAGCACCTCCTCCTTGTGGCACCACAAGGGAAATCCACACAAGCCTCCTGAAGACTCAAGGCCCCGTATCCAGCAAGTGAGGGCACTGGCTGGACCCCGCCCCAGCCGCACCCCACCCCCATGCCCCTCATAGCCCCTCTGTCTTTGCTCCAGGCCCTCTGTCAATCTCAGCAAGACATGCCCTGAGCCAGGAGGGGAGGGAGCCATCCGAGGCTGGGCCCATTCCTCACACCGGGTTGTCTGGGAACCGCTGACCTGTCACGTACGGCTCCAGGGCCTTTGGGACCAGGCTTCTGGCCATTTTAAGGTCTTCAGCAGAGCAGCTCCCGGACTCCAGCCCGCACGCCATGCCCATCCGCTTTAGCACTTCTATGTCATCGTGGATTTCGAATGTGTTATCAAAATTAAACAGATACTCGAATCTGAAGGGGAAAGGCACAGTCAGAAAGACAGGGTCTCCCAGCAGAGAGACTGCATGCCAGCGTGGAGCCAGGACAGCTGACCTGCTGCCCGCCACACACAGCCTTCAGGTTCCCAGTCATCGGCATCTCCTCATAGAACTTATAAACTCAGAAGTAAATGAGATAAGAAGCAAATCAAGGCTCATTCTCTCCAGGAGGACACGCCCTAAGGCATGCGCTCCTGGGACACAGACTTGCCACCTGCTGCCCGGCGGCTGCCTCCCACCGCCCCATGATGGACAGCAACCCCAGCAATTTGTGCAAAATTTAAAACTTGTCCTAGGGACAATCCCAACAGGGTCAGCACCCTCAAAAAGACATGCACAGCCAGGGAACGTCTCCCTGCCCACAACCTACTTGTCATTGGAGATGCTACAGTCAATGACAGTCTTCTTGCTGGTGTTGACGATGATGAAGGGCAGGTGGATGACCGAGTTGGGCGGCGGCGGCCGGCTGGCCTGCTGCTCCGCGTGCCGGTTTCTCTGCACCAGGTTCTTGAAGGCAATTTGCTAAATAAAGAGGAGCCAAGTGGCACATGGCGGCACAAGAACACAGCCCCTGTGCTCAAGGGGTCCTCACAGCCCTCCCTGTGCCCACGCAACAGCGAGGAGTTGGCTTGGACATCTGAAAGGCCAGCGCCAGCCGCTAAGTGCTGACCCCTGCAACCCCTGGAGAAACGCACTCAGGAAATGGCATCCTGAGGGGAGAACTGGGCGAGAGCAGGCGCGTGGCCATCCGTGCCTCGGATGAAGGCATCCTCTGTGGCAAGGGCGCTCAACTAAACACCAATCTTGGAAGTCAATTCCTTGCTGTCCTTCACCTCTGAGACCACCCACACCCGTGGCACCAATGGGGTGACAGCCTTGGAGGGGGTGCTGTGCTGAGAACTTCGCCCACCCCGGAAAGTGGAACACGAAACAGCCCGTGTGCTGCAGAGGTGCTTCTCGGGAAGAATGGGCCCTGCAAGGCTGAACCTAGGACCAGGGCCTCAGGGCCCCAAACCAAGTGTTCCACTTGGAAAGAGCTTCCCTGCTTTAATGTAGAGCCAGGAGAATCCCTTCCGCTCCCAGCCACCTTGGGTCTCACCCCGCTTGGCAGGCACTAGGACACTAGCAGGCAGAACCATCCCTCCTGACAGTCTCCGCAGCCCCCAAGGAGCTCCCACCCACGAGCCTCCATCACCACGGCCGCCACACCGTCCCCTCTGGGAGGGCTTAAGCACACCTCTGTCAGGGCAGCAGCCAGCTCTACAGCGAGCATCTTGCATACAACCCCCTCCACACCAGACACGGGATCCCCAGGGGTGCCCCCCACCCTCAGCAATCAATGGGAGGTAGGGGAGGCCAGCTCCAGGGCCCTGACCAGCACTGTCAAGACCCAGGTGCACAGTGCCCACCACAGTTTTAGAGGCCTCGCCTGTCGCCTGGGCCTTGAGTTAAGCACCTCTGAGGGGATTTTCCAAATGCTGCTTTTGCATGAAGTCATCCCTCCAGCTGTGTTTTGCCTGTTTAGACACTGTGACAAGGGATATGCACATATACACAATGCATACATGCACATACGCACACGTACACGCATGCACACAGAGGCACACACACACAGGCACACACACACACGCATGTACAAGCACAACTTCGCTCTGGGAACCAGGCCCACGTTGCCACACCCATGAGATGAACTCAAGGAATGTTCATGAAATTCACATTCAGAATCTTAAAGCAGTCATTTCATTTACCACACAGGAGTGTAACCCAAGGTGGTATGTTGCTGTTATAAAACTAAATAAGTAAAATAAAAATTACCCCGCCTCCAAAGTATTCTCTTACCTGTAGAATAAGTTCTTGAAGTTGAGACTGTTTCTGTTTTATTCTTTCAAGTCTCCTCTGTCTTTCCACCTTCAAAAACAAACCACCCAAGTGGAGAATCATCACAATTGCTCCATACAGCGTATTTTAAAATCCACATCCTCACAGTGTTACCTATGTTTACCTTGAATTTAATCGAAAGGATATGGACAAATCTAGACATAGCAGGTGCTACAAGATACAGGTGAGTTTTTCTTTGATTGTAAACTATACCTTCTCCCCTCTCATTTCTTGGATTTAACTATGGTATCTAAAAGAAAAAAAAATCCCACAAACTAGGATTCAGAATTAACCTACAGTAGAGTTTAACACGCTCTAGCGGGTCTGGGCCAGCCACACTCCCTCCCGACAGCCGAGACTGAGAATCGCAGGGAGATGTCTGTCTACATGACCGTCTGCCAGCCAGACACATAGAGCACAAGGGCACGGAGCCCAGACCCGACTGAGTGACCAACGACAAAAACATCTACACAGACCAGAGGGAACATGAAGGTTGAAGGGGCACCTCTAAGTTCTGACATTCCTGAGCCGAGTTGGTGGGCAGACCAATCCACTTGATCTCCTTCTTCTCCTTGGAGATGATGTTCATGGCCATCAGCACGTTTAAGGCATCGTAGACGCGCCGTCTTATGTTCTTCTGGTCATAAGCCTGCGGATGACAGGGAGTGGAGCTTCCAAATGATCCAAAAAAGCCTGTGGATCCCATCTGAAACTGGAGGCCACGTGCACTGGCTTAAAGGGGCACCCCGCTCATGGAGCTGTCACCCCAACATGTCCTCGGGGAGCGCTCCCACCCTACGGATGACGCAGGCCGAGACAGGGCTGTGCAAAGCCCGAGTGTGTGCCAGGAGGGGAGCTGGGGGCCGTCGAGGGTGGAGCCCAGCGGGTGAGGAGGGCGTTACTGCATTTCTGGGCAGGGGAAGCCAGTGGACAGGCAAAGTCAGCCCACGTGCTCACTCACCAGAGATGACAAAGCATCCTGCCAGCAAATGGGTTGGGAAAAATTCTTTCGTGCTGTACTTGGAATTTTCTGTATGTTTTTAACTGTTCCCAATTTTAAAAGGGCAAAACGTGCCACACTGTCAGGTTTGGCTACTCAGCCTCTCGAGCCCCCCGGCACACACTTACCGACTCGTTTGGTAAGATGTGGTTGTCGGCAGCGCTGAACTCCGCAACCAGCTCGTCCGCCACTTCGTTGTAGGAAGTGGTCCCTTTCCTCTGCACCTTCTCGCAGACCTTCATGGAGAAATGCCGCAGGCCCTTGCCATTCTTCTCTCCTTTCCTGTTGCGCTTCCTTCAAAATACAAAGGAAAAAAGAAGCGACCGTCAGCACTCCTGAGCATCAGCAGAATCGCGGAATGCTTTTACCCGAGAGCTCTAACGAGCTGCACAAAAAGGGGCCACGTCCCACAGGTGCAGCAGATCCAACACGTGAGCAGGCCAGGACCCCCAGCCGAGCCCCCAGGTCCAGTGCTTCTGCAGGTCAGAAGGCGAGTGCCTCCCCGGCAGGCTGCACCTCCATCCTTCCAAGTGTTGGGGAAAACAGGAGGCGTTCCCAGGGCCCGAATCAGCATGTGGGAGGCATGTCAGTACACCAAGCACCACTTTTCTAAAGAGGGCAACTGGCAACAGGAACGATGGGACATCTCCGTGTAAATTTGGGAATTTTTAGGACAAATTTCAGCAGACTATAATCTCATATGGCTGTGACGGCCGCCTGACAACAGTTGCAAACTACTGGGTGTGCTTCAGGTCAGGGGAAAACCCAACTGTGTACACTCTGGCCAGTCCCCACATCGCAGGAAAGGCCTCTCAAGGTTCGGTTCCTAACTGGTGAAGCTTCAGGCACTGACACAGGCATGATTTTGTAGCCGTGTGTGTGTGTGTGTGTGTGTGTGTGCATGTGCGTGTGCGTGTGTGTGTTTTAAGGAAAGACACAGCTCGTCAGATTTTGCTTTAGTGGAAGGAGCAGCTCTGGTGGGACCACCCGCAGGGGCCGTAACTCCAGGGGCCATAGCGGCTGAATTCAGGGTCAGAGGCTGAAATCCGTCCCATGTGCTCCCAGCGCAGACGAGGAAAAGTCTCAGGTCCTGCAGCGAGTACAAGGCCAGCTTCTACCCGTCTTGGTCAAGAGCTGCCAGCCCCTCAAAGAGCACCCACTCACTACACCAGACACCAAGTGGGGCGGGCAGTGCCCAGCCCGACTTCTCTGTGACCGAGGCAGTGCGCCTTGGCTGCACACCTGTGTAGGGCAGGATGATGGGTAACACTTGGAGACTGACATCAATGCACGTGGGAGCCCCATCGCACAACTATGTGACACGCGTGGCCCAGGAGAAGGTGGAGATGCGAACCGCAAGCAATCCTACAACTCTAAGGGTCCAGAGGGAAGTGCTCACCCGGCAGACCAAGGTGAGGAGTCGGAAGGCTGGTTCTGGGAGGCAAAGTGAGTGCTGGGGGTGTGTGGGCTTCCTACCACGAGGGTGTTTGATGCTGCTGGTCTCTGAGGCGTACCAATTACCTACAGTCAAAAAAGACAATTCAGTCAGTCAGTCCCCTCCCACACGGCGAGGGTTCCATGCCCACCATCTGCTCGCTATCCACAGCCACTGCTGAATTCCATTAACTGCAGTGAACAGCAACGACAGTGCAGGAAAAACGCCCGGCAGTGGACGCGTCTGACACGGTGACGGCACCACCACACCTGTTCTGAACGTGGCTCACCTTCCTCTCGTCAGCCACAGGCATCTTCTCAAATTAGACACACGCAACAAGAAGCTTCGGACAACCCAAGCAAGCCAAGACAGAACAGGGCAGAGAGTGACCCCCAAACTGCACACAAAGCACTAACGGTGGGGCTGAACGAGGGGCGGATCAGATTTCCACACAGGGCCCTCAGCACGTTTCTAGTTTTCCCTTCACCCTCTTTTACTTCTTTTTAGTGATATGGATGAGGATGAAACTGTACCCTTCCACAGTACTAAAAAGAGGCCTGAAGCCAAAAACAGCTCTCAAAAGACAAAAGCACAGGCAGAGTGACAGCAGCTGCTCCCCCAGCCCAGCAGGGTGACACCTACACGGTGACAACCATCGTATTGTCACAACCAGGTAGCCAGGGTTACCTGGTAACCCTGCACCCTGGAGCCCTGTCGGGGGAGTCGGCACCCACAACAGCATCAAGCAAGGAGCAAGGGAGTCCACGAGTCCCCGGGGCTCACACACCTGGGCCCCTCTGGGGGGAACCACCAGAGGCAATGCCAGTGCGGACGCTGACCCACCCACCCCACCCCACGGCACACCTGAGATGTCAACAACTGTCTCTTCCTTAAGGAAATTGCTAGCTGGTTTGTTTTAGCAAAGTCTTATCACTTTAGTTCCATCATGGATGTACAAGTGTTAATACCAGGGGACACACAGACATTCCCTCGTGGGGGCAAATAAAACTGACTTCAGAGATCTTGTTGCATGACTTTATCTAAACTGGAAACACTATTTCTCAGTAAATGTTAAGTCATTCAATTCACAACAAATCAAATTGCCTCAGCGATTAAACTGCTTGTGTGAACATGCAGTTTCTGTTAAAGGGATTGGAGCTGGACACCTGTATGCTGGGGGGGCCTCATGTGGCCGACTTCCTGAGCTACTCTAAGCTGGTGCCCTCCCCGGCTCCCCTTCTTAGAGGGATAAATGCATCACCCGCGGTGGCCCTGGCAGCAGCTGATGGGGACACTTTCCAATTATCCCTAGGCCAGATCACATGTCAGCTCCTGAGAAGAAAAACATTTCAACGGGACTGATCTTTTAATTGACACTCATGTCTCTGATGATCAGAGACTCATCAGAGTGTGGCCTTCTGTGGATCACCCCATCAGCAAGCCATGAAATCAAACTAGGGAATTTTCTGCAAAATGAAACAACAAAAAAGACCAATCTCCTGGTGTGGGTGGATGTCCTGGGAAACTTGTTTTGTTCAGTACGTGTGTGCGTGCTGCTAGGGCACTGGGCCACATAGGAGATTTAAACAGCCGACAACAGGGCCCTGCAGCCCATGTTGCTTGCTGAGCGCACTGGCCTCGCACAGCTTCCCGCACTGAGTTCAGGGGATGCCATTCTCCGGGAGTTGATATGAGACTGAGAACCTGCCAGCTCCACGCTGGGCAGCGCTGGCTGGCTCTGAGCATACCACATGCACAGGTAGAGGGGGCTGGAGAAGTCCTGCACACAATTCTAACCCGCCTCATGGGTCCACTCCCTTCCCCGGGAACCCCAGGACCACGAGAGGCACTGGATCTTGGCCCCGAGACAGATGCAGTCGCCGTGGCGCTGTCCTCCACTCGGGAGCAAACCGACTCACAAACAGCAGCTCTGACTTACAACCCCATGTGAGCTGAAAATACCCTAAGTCAGCTGGGCACGGTGGCTCACCCCTATAATCCAGCACTGTGGGAGGCCAAGGCAGGCGGATCATGAGATCAAGAGATCGAGACTATCTTGACCAACATGGTGAAACCCTGTCTCTACTAAAATACAAAAATTAAGTGGGTATGGTGGTGCATCCTGTAGTCCCAGCTACTCGGGAGGCTGAGGCAGGAGAATCGCTTGAACCCGGAAGGCGGAGGTTGCAGTGAGCCGAGATTGCACCGCTGCACTCCAGCCTGGCAACAGAGTGAGACTCCGTCTCAAAAAACAAAAACAAAAATAAGAAAATACCCTAAGTCAAAATGTATGACCATCCACCTCTGCTACCACACTCATGGCTTAGCCAGCCTACCTTACACATGCTCAGATCACGCACATTAGCCCAGTCAGGCAGAAGCACCCTGCACAAAGCCCACTCTAGTCAAGTGTGGGTATCTCATGAGACTCACTGAATACTGCACTCAAAGTGAAAAACAGGGTGGTCACATGGGCACTGGAAGCAGTTTCCACCGAATATGAGTTGCTATGGGACCATCTTAAAGTAAAAAAATCGCAGGTCAAACCCACTGTAAGTAGGGAAGAAGAAAAAGCCAGAGGGCAGGTATACACCAGGCATTCAAGGATGCTCACCAACAACCTTTCCTGGAAGACAGGACTCAACACCCAGAGGCACCCCGAGACTGCACGGCCGGTGCACTGCGAACGTGTCGTTACAGAGGCCAGGCCTTGCAGGAAGCTCTCCTTACTCTCCTGCGTTAACTGCTCCCTGTGGAAGGCGCCGTGGCATCAGACCCGCACGGGGCTGGGCAGGGGCGCCTGCGCCTTCCTCTGCGTGCCCCACGTAGCAGGTCCCTCCCTGCCTCTCCGCAGCACTGTCCCTGCTCCTCACCCATTACCTGCCGCTTACCAACCCTGTGAGCCAAGTCAGCATCGCCGGGGCAGCCTAGAGCCAACCCTCCCAAGAATGGGACGCGGCGGCTTCACTCCCAGACCTGGTGCAGGTACATGCGTTTCCTTCCTGGTGCACGGGAAGCCGGCTGAACTTGGACCGGCCGCCTGTGCCACAGGACGCCTTCCGGCCTCCATTCAATAGACATGGGGCAGGCTCCAAGCCTTACTTCCCTACACCAGGAGCCACGCTCAACAGCCACAGGAGCCACAGCAACGCACTGAAGCCCTGGAGCGCGTGTGCAGGCAGAAGCGCAGGGAAAGCAGGAACCAAGGAGGTGCCAGAGGGTGGACAGGACAGTGCCAGGAAGGATAGTTCAGAGCTCGGCCCCTAGGAAAGGAAAGGAGATTTCGGAGGTAGTGGCCACACTAACTGGAGCAGTGGGCAGAGACCCTGGATGGGGGAAGTGGCCATAGCACCCTGAGGGGTGCTGCCCAGAGCTGGGAGGTGGCGGGTCTCACTCCAAACGGGCATTTCCAGGAGACCCAGGAGCCCTCTGGGAGCAAGAGGCAGGCAAGGGCTGCAAGGTGACAGGGACACCCACTCCTCATCCCTCAGATTTAATAGCGGCTTCTCCAGAGGATGGGCTCTGCCCTCGTGACTCCCCTACCCACCTCTCGTGGGGGAGCAGGGGAGATGACCCAGGCACTGCACGTCACGAGGGGTCTCTCTTCCTACTGTGCTCACAGCTGGAATCCAAGCTGCACATCAGAGAAGGCCAATGACATGGCTTCAAACAGTCTTTTGACCCTAAAGCTTGTGCAGCTTCCACCCCAGCAATCAGAAAACAGGCACGAGGCGTTAAGCCTAGCCTATCACAGTAGACGACCTGCCGGGGTTCCACCTTGCTGGGGGTCTGCCTTGCCTGCGGCCAGCCCTCCTCCCCCAGGAGCCCTCCACCTCACTGGCTCCTCAGGGAGCCTTGGTGCTTTAAGGCAGCAGTCCCCAACCTTTTGGTACCAGGGACCAGTTTCATGGAAGACAGTTTTTCCATAGACCAGGGTGGGTGTGGTTTTGGGAAGAAACTGTTCCACTGCAGATCATCAGGCATTAGATTCTAATAAGGAGTTCATGGCCTAGATCCTGCACACGAAGTTCACAGTCGGGTTCACGCTTTTATGAGAATCTGATGCCACAGGTGATCTGACAAGAGGCGGGACTCAGGCGGTCACGCTTGCTGCTCACTTGCATGCGCAGGTCACAGTGGGTTCATGCACCTATGAGGATCTAACACCACCGCTGATCTGACAGGAGGCGGGGCTCAGCAGTCATGCGCGGTCACGCTCTATCGCCCACTGTGCGGCCGGTTCCTAACAGGCTCAGGGGTTGGGGACTCCTGATTTAAGGCATCCCTTCTGCCCTACAAACACGCTTTTTGCATCTTCCTTTCACACACTCTAAAAACAGATTACAATGTCTCGGTGTAGCGTGGCCCTACCCAGACACAGAATCCTAGAGATGGACCAAGGTTAACTGCAGTGCTCAGAGAGCCACGGCCAGCAGCACAGCTGCAAAGGAAGGGCCACTGTGACCACAGACGCTGCCTTCTGGGGCACAGGCCTGGGTGTGGGGGCTGCTTCTCGCCAGGGGCTCACACAGGCTGCTGCTCCTGCCGGCAGAGCACGTCTGCCCCACACACTCTTCTGTGCATGTGCTAAGCTTTGCAGCGCCACAAGCTTCACAGGTGTTTGCACCTCAAAAGACCCTGACCTTGATGAGTGCTGTGCCTGCTGACTGGTGAAGATCAGAGATCTAATGACCCCCCCACCGCTTTCACTCACATGCCGGACTGAACCCCATCCCTTGAGCCAGAATGAGCCTGTCCCATTTGTTGTAAACCTGTGGTATATAAAACGGTTTAAGAGACATTTGCCATTTGTCAGCTTTAATTCCCATCACTGCGATTTTGCAAAGTGTAAAACAGCAATGACAGGCTCCACCGGAACAGGTGAATTTAAATCAGGAACTTGACTTTCAGTGACGAAGTTTAAAGCACATCGGTAAGACAATCTTCCCATTCATTTTCCTCCCATGCATTCGTACTGGCAGTAAGGACAGAAGTGGTGCTACAATTATTCACCATGATAAACTCACCTATAAAATCCAACTTATAATCAAACTAATTATAAAGCAAAACAAAAACGGAATTTTTAGCTTTTATCAAAATGGCCTTTACTGAGAAGCTGTGATCAGCTGTATAACGTGGTAGGGCTTTCACAAACCGCCACTTTCAACGGCCACACAGCTTCTGCAGAGCAAAGTTTTGTCAACTTCCACGGGCAGAAAAGGGGCCATGAGAGCTGCCTGGGATCTGGAACTGCTCACTCAGGACAGCTGCACGCAGCACACACGCGGCAGGGCTCGGGGAAGCAGAGTCCCGCGCAGGTCCCAAGGCTGTGACCCACAGGCTGCTCTCTCTTAAAACTCACATCCTAAGATCTGTTAAAGAATCCGGCCGGGCGCGGTGGCTCAAGCCTGTAATCCCAGCACTTTGGGAGGCCGAGGCGGGTGGATCACGAGGTCAGGAGATCGAGACCATCCTGGTCAACATGGTGAAACCCCGTCTCTACTAAAAATACAAAAAATTAGCTGGGCATGGTGGTGCATGCCTGTAATCCCAGCTACTCAGGAGGCTGAGGCAGGAGAATTGCCTGAACCCAGGAGGCGGAGGTTGCGGTGAGCCGAGATCGCGCCATTGCACTCCAGCCTGGGTAAGAAGAGCGAAACTCCGTCTCAAAAAAAAAAAAGAATCCGGAGAATTCCAAGTGTATTTAAATAAATGGAAATAGCAGGAATGCATATCAAGTAAAGACTAAAGTACGAAAATGACCAAAACATCCCTGGTATGTGCTCATTGTTCTCTGAAGAAAACATGATCAGACCAAAGGGAGATGCATAAAACAGCTCAGTACAGAGCTCCCCAAAGGGGCTGGGACACCTGGGGATGCCTGGGGACCCATGGGACACACCTGGGGACACCTGAGGGACAGATTCTTATCCCACCTGGGGGTGCTAGATCCTTGTAGGAAGACAGGGCCACAGCATGGGCGGAGCAGGGTGAGGGGTGGAGTGGACCAGGAGGCCGGGGTGCGAGAGGCGCTACGTCACCACAGCCCAGGGCCTGCAGGAGCAGGGCCTCGGCACCATCACAGGACCAGGAAGGAGCCTCAGGCACCATAAACCAGTCCCGAGGAAGGTCTGGAAGCCCGTCCTAGCCTTGGGGTGGCAGTGTCCCTCGACAACAGCTCCAGTCACAGCCAAACCTGCCCACCAGGTGCCTGGGGCCCCATTTCTGGTGAGGCAAGGCTGCAGGATTCTCGGATGGGCTCCCACCATCGAGGATGCAGAGGGCGGACACGAGACAGGAAACAGCATTGTCAGAAGCAGCATCAGCTACCAGCAGTGGCCTGAGGAGGGGGAGGTGCCACCTCCAGATGCCCACGCGCTCCTCTCCTGTGTGCGGGAGGCAGCAGCATCTGCTGTCACTGCCCCAGGGCCAACGCACGGCTACGGCTAGGGCCCTACCTCTCCCTGGCTTCCCAGCCCGCTGTTGCCAGGAGGGCCAGGGCCAACACTTGGCCCAACATGTCAGAAGCCCTTGTTAGATGAAAAGCTATGAGCTCTGACACAAAGAGGAAGCTGCCTCTGGCCGGGGCCGCGACCCCATCCACCTCCTGCCAGTTACTGGAAGGATGGCATGGGCCGCGGCGCACAGGAGTGCAGGAGGTGCCATCACCTCTCCCACAACAGCACAAGCGCAGTTGCAGAGGGCTGTGGAAAACCGAGCACTGGCCGTGGGATCCCTGATGAAGGGAAGGCCCCAGGCTGCCACCAGAGCCCAAATCCAATCACGCCTGGGAACACCCCCAGCCACGCTCATGCAATCCCAATCCCACCCGACTGTCCGCTCCTGTGGGTGCCTTACCACTTGCTGGGCAATGTTGACATTGGACTGTCCAAAGGTTTTTGGCAAGAGCTGCTTCCCAAGCGGGTTGACGGTGGAGGGGTGAACGGCCACAAGGGACACCACGCCTGCAACACAAGGACACCAGGTCAAGGGCAAGACTCCTTTTCCAAATTCAGCCTAAAAGTAACCGTTCCAGCAAGACAGCGCTTCCAGTCAGAGATGCTGAGCTTTCCCCACTGTTACTGTCTGAAATCCATGGCTCAAGAGCAAACACCTCCACGGAGCTTATTTCTCAATGTAAAACTGTAAGTGGGGGGCATGCTGACACAGCCCAGGGGACCCAGGCTGAACACCCACTGCTCAGGCCTTGGCAACGTCTGCTCCGGAACGTGCCGGTGGCACCACGGCCTGGAAAAGTCTGATTCTGACAATTATGGAGCAGAATTCCAAAACGAGAGTTAATTTTTATCCCAATATTTCTCTATATGGCTGCAAAACTAGTTTGCAAATCTGATAATCCACTTTCCTTAGAAAGGAGAACCACAATTGTCCCTAGAAAGGAGTGTGCCTTCCATGGAGGCTGAGCCTCTAAACACACAAGTGCTCTCACAACACAGGCGAAGGAAGTGGGGAACGCCTCTGCAGGAGACGTGAACCCCCCCTCCTCCAACGGCGGCACGCAAAAGGTCCTCGGGATGCAGCAGTGGGCAAGAGTCATGGCAGCATTCACACAATAAATGGTAAAATGACGTGTAACAATAAAATCCCCAAAAATGGCATCACCGAGCAGAGAACAGAGAAACCCATAAACCAGGTGGTTGTGAGCACCCCGGGAATAAGGTGGGGGGCCTGAGTGGTCAGCGCAGCCCAGGAGTGGTGTCAGGGCGCCCGTCGGAGCACCACACCCCATGGCCGGGGGAGCTGAGCGGACAGACCCCCATTTGAAAATGCACGGTACCCTCAGGTGAAGGACAAGACAGACTCTCGGGTCATGACAACGTCAGGTGAGGAGAACTCCCTGATCTCGCCATGCCTCGGGCCTCTAAAAATGCCCAGTCCCCAAGACAGCCGCCCGTCTGAAGAGCTGCAGGGCCCTGAGCCTCCTCGAAAGCATCTCCCTTCATTCCCACCAGTCAGCAACAAAATGACTCACATAAACTGGTGAGACTCTGGAATACGTTGCCTTTGCAATCTTACGTCTCATTTTGGGGACCTTTACAACTCATGCATTTTAAAAACATCTATTGCTTTTTATGCATTTCTTTAGGATATATTAAATAATGAATTTTGCTGCTACATAAGAACACTTGATAATTTCTCTTAACATCCCAAGTTGACCAAGACAGATCATTAGGAAGTTATTAAAAAGATATTTGCCTTTTGATTCGAGTGGATTAAATGTCTGTTTTTACCGAGCAGTATCAACACATATTTAAAATTCTTTTCTGCAACTAAAATATGATGATCTGCTTTGGAATAATTTTCTTTCAAAAACAAAAATGTATATCCTAAGAAAAGCAAATATTTACTTTTTAATTGTTTTATATGTGTGAAAGATATTTCTATTTTAGAATATTCAATTGAAAAATAAAGACTGTATATATTCAAAATGTACAAGTGATGATTTGATACACATATACACTGTGTAATGCTTACCATTTTAAAAGCAAAAATAATGTTCTACTATGCAGGGAATGATTTAAAATACATAATTAAACATCACTTTCCAGATCCACATGCAGACGAGTAAACAGTAAGTTTTCAAGAATATTAAATTGATTCCTTAAAAAGATAACACCTTTTAAAATCTGCGAACGATTCTCTAATTTCAGTAAATGGGAAGAACGGAACAGACCTCTTTGTTCACAAAAGCCAGTGGCACACATCACTCTCCCCATCAGCAGCCCAGGCGGCTCTCTCCGTCCTGTATGGCCCCGCCCAGCTCAGCAACAGTACCTGCCCACCAGCACCACAGGTACCATACGCTCTGGGGTCTCAGTCTGGGGCTCCCCTTTCCTGCCCTAGTGGGGAGTGTGGGTAGGACTTGGGGATTCAGGTGGTGGGCGGGCTGTGAGACAGAGGTGCAGCTGAAGCCCTCGGGGCCTCCAGCCTGCCCTCCATCTGTTCTGTCCACAGGCCAGCCAACAGGCCTGCCTACACCATCTGTGCTTCTAACCAGGTCTCTCCCTCTGGGCCCGAGGCCAGCACCGTGAGGCTGGGGTGGGTTGCTAAGGGTTTTCACAGCTAGGAAGGGGGAGAAACACACAGAGGGAAGAGGATCCCTCCTCCGATACCCAGGGCAAGATGAGCAAATTCACACGGACATCCAAGGCCCCTGAGCGTCCCCACTCATTTCTGTTGTCCACCTAGAGTCTGAGCCCCCAAACCAGCTGCAGATAAAGGGTTCTGGAGCCCAAGGCCTTGCCAAGAACAGAGGGCCCCTCCCAGCCTAGACATGAACCAACAGAGGACCTCTGAGTGGCACACGAGCATCAACCCAGCAGCACCCCTGGGTCACGGAGAGTCTCTACAGGACAGACGGGCAGGGTATGTGCATCAGTAACAAGAAGAAAGAAATCCCAAGGCTGACAAACCACTAGAACAGCATTTCAGAAGGGCCTTGGGACAGAACTGAGCTCACACCGCCCACCCAGTCACAGCAAGCAGCAAGGCCCTCCCTGAATACTTCTCAAACCCACACTCAGTACAGGCTAGAAAGGGCAGTGACTTCTGGGGACCAGGGCTGGGTGGGTGGGCTTTTTTTTTTTTTTTTTTTTTTTTTTTTTTTTTTTTTTTTTTTTTTTTTTTTTGAGATGGAGACTTGCTCTGTCCATCCAGGCTGGAGTGCAGCAGTGGCGTGATCTTGGTTCACTGCAACCTACACCTCCTGGGTTCAAGCAGCAAGCAATGCTCCTGTCTCAGCCTCCCAGAAGCTGAGATTACAGGTGCCCCACCACCACTCCCACCTAATTTTTGTATTTTTAGTAGAGACGGGGTTCCACCATGTTGGCCAGGCTGGTCTCCAACTCAGGTGATCTGCCCGCCACAGCCTCCCAAAGTGCTGGGATTACAGGCGTGAGCCACCGCGCCCGGACAGACTTCTTGTTTCTATTCACTGAGAAGCTTCAAATACAAACAATAACATGACAGTTTGATTCCAGTACACCTAAAAGTCACTGTTATCAACATACCTGCTTCAAGTTTCCCAGAGACATAAGCAGTAGAGATAAAATTACAGTCCCCAAGATCCTCAGCCGCCCCTCGACTCTGCCCTGCATACAACTCCCAGGGCCCATGGGGACGCACTCACTTCGTTTTTAATACTTTTCCAGGGTATGCTGAACCTAAGGATAGAAGGACTGTTTTTGTGAGACTCGGAAACGTAGAAAAATATCATATGGCTCTCAGTCTGCAATTCTGCCAACACTGTTTTTTCAGACTTACCCATACATAGAGACATCTGGCTGATTTCCTCAAATGTTATTATGCTATTCCACTATAACAAAGTGGTCTTATGAACACAGATGTCATAGGAAAATGCTGCTTGTTACCACTGAACTGCAGGCTGTTTTTCTCAGCACACCTGCCTCCAGGGAAGCCTGGGTCCCAGGGGCCGCTGTCCCAGAGTCCGCCCAGTTCCCGAAGTGGACGTTCCAGTCCAAATGCACCAGTGCCAGCCAGGCTGCCACTCCCTTCTGCTTTTTGTCCATCTCAGGGTAGAGCGTCATTTCACTTAGTTGTTTTGTCTTTTTGAGATAGGGTCTCGCTCTGTCACCAATGCTGGAGTATAGTGGTGCAATCTCAGCTCGCTGCAGCCTCCATCTCCAGGGTTCAAGGGATCCTCCCATCTCAGCCTCCCAAGTAGCAAATACTACAGGCTGGCATCACCACACCTGGCTAATTTTTGTACTTTTGTAGAGACGGTTTCGCCACATCGCCCAGACTGCTCTTGAACTACTGAGTTCAGGCAATCCAACCACCTTGGCCTCTCAAAGTGCCGGGATTACAGGTGTGAGCCACCACGCCCAACCAATCATTTAGTTTTAATATGGCAATATAAGTAGAGTGCCCCACACATTCTCTTGCTAAGACTGCCACATACAATCGATGCATGGGAGGGGGGAAGACTAACATCTCAGGGACAAGCTGGGTCACATTAAGGCAAGGCCTACAAGCTGACTCAATAGAAATGATATTGTTTCAACTGTAAAATGCAACTACATAGCCTTTTTTGAAGGAACTGTTTAAAAACATTTTATATACAGCATTTTAAATGGAGAAGCCCTTTCTTGGAGAGAAAATTAGTTAAGAATGCATATGGTCTGAGTTGCTATAATCCATTAACAGAAAAAGGAGTCTAAATATAGTATTCACATTTTTATCATTACTAACCCTATTCTATTAATATCTATAGGGTTTAAGATAAATTATGAAACCATGAAGTTTTGTATTTTCTGAAAAACAATCGCGATCATCTTCACATTGTCAAAGCCAGATGTCTAAGAGTTGCTATTTTGCCCACCATGCTGGAGATATTTTGTTTGCTTATCTGGCCAAGCACAGCCCCTCTGCAGGTGAGTGCCTCCGTGGCCAGCTCGCAAGCAGCATTTGTGCACACTTGACCGGCCACAACAGAGCATTCTTCTCTGTTGTCAGCACTCAGGAGGAAGCTCCTGCCTAAGGGACCACAGCCAGGCACCCGCTGCATGGAGACATTGCTCTCCCCAGGCTCGACCGAGACTCAGAAGACCCGGGCTCCTGGGACGCAGGTTGAGGTAGCCCCCACACAAAAGCTGTTCTCTGGCAGTTGTCAGAGGCCTCAGCTGCACAAACCACACACCTACTGTGCCCAATGTGGCTGTGCCCTCAGCAGGACCCGCTCCTCCGAACACATGGGTGCTGCTCCAAGTTCACAGCACGGCCCAGGTCCCTCCCACAAACCTCTCTGGACAAACACACAGGGCTCTAGGAAGCTGCCCTGCGGCTCCAAGGAGCAGCACCGCATCCAAGAGCCACTGGCTCACACCTGGGAACAAGGCTTACACCATGGAATCGTCTCTACTGGGCTAAAAACAGATGCTGGGGTTTTTTTTGGAGACAAAGTCTTGCTCTATCACCAGGCTGGACTGCAGTGGCGCAATCTCGGCTCACTGCAACCTCTGCCTCCTGGGCTCAAGCAATTCTTCTACCTCAGCCTCCTGAGTAGCTGGGACCACAGGCGCGTGCCACCACGCCCAGCTAATTTTTTCATATTTTTATTAGAGACGGGGTTTCACACGTTGGCCAGGATGGTCTCGATCTCTTGACCTCGTGATCCATCCGCGTCGGCCTCCCAAAGTGCTGGGATTATAGGTGTGAGCCACCGTGCCTGGCCCAATGCTGGGTTTTTTAATGCCCTTCAGGTTAAAAATTGAGAAACAGGAAGAGAGAAATAGTGATGGCCTCTCCTGACGGTTTTGTAGGAGGCTGGCAGTTTGAAAAGGCCAACCAAAAGTGACACCCTGCCTTCCTATAACCCCCTTCCTAAGAGTTGTACAAAGACCAGAACGAATTCCCCCACAGTCCATGTGTGTGCGTGGAGCGAGGCGCACAGCTCACAGGCAACAGTCACCATGCATCAGGAATGATGTAAGCAACACTAAGCTTCCGACCACACATCATTGCTAAATTTCCTCCCCCCTTAGAGTCCTGAAGACGAGACATGAGATTGAGGCAGAAGGAAAGTAAAGATCAACAAAGGCGGATGCTCCTTAGAAAGCAGTCATTCTGGGCTAAGAGAAAATATACATATAATCAACTGCCCACATGTGCTGGGCACTCCCAGATGAGCAGCAACTGAGGGACCCAGGCCCGGTGCCCGCAGACAGGGTAAGCCTGCACCGCACACAGCCACGGCCTGTGTCTGAGCACTCTCTGTGGATTCACTATGTTAAAAATCATGAGCACGCTACGAGAAAACGGCAGCAAAACTCTTCACAGCTGCTGACAGCACGACAGGATGGGCCCCAGTGACTGAAGACAGGAGCCACCACAGGGCGTGGAGGGTATGCCAGACACACCACGTGAGAGCTGCGAAAGTGCATGCTCAAATTGACACTTACACGTTTACTCATTTATTTTATTTTACATATATATATATATATTTTTTTTTTTTTGAGACAGAGTCTCACTCTGTCACCCAGGCTGGAGTGCAAAGGTGCAATCTCAGCTCACTACAACCTCCACCTCCCAGATTCAAGTGGTTCTCCCACCTCAGTCTCTGAGTAGATGGGATTATAGGCACACGCCCACTAATTTGTATATTTTTAGTGGAGAGGGGGTTTCGCCATGTTGGTTAGGCTGGTCTCGAACTCCTGACCTCAGGTAATCTGTCTGCCTCGGCTTTCCAAAGTGCTGGGATTACAGGTGTGAGTCACCACGACTAACCTACTCATTTGAGACAGGGTCTGGCTCTGTCACCCAAGGCTGGAGTGCAGTGGCACAATCACAGCTCACTGTAGCCTCGACCTCACAGGCTCAAGTGATCCTCCTGCCTCAGCCTCCCTAGTAGCTGGGACTATCTATAGGTACACATCACCATGCTTGGCTACTTTTTTTTTTTTTGTAGAGATGAGGTCTCACTCTGTTGCCCAAGCTGGTCTTAAACTCCTGACCTCAAGCAATCCTCCCACTACACTGGGATTTCTGGCATGAGCCCCCGTACCTGGCCTACATGAGCACCTACACCTTCAGGAACAGTGTGGATGGATTCTCAGTGAGCCTGGATCACCCCTGCATAGAGGAGGTGCAGAAGCAGCCTGAGATGGAGATGGACAACCACACTTCCAGGTCACCTGTGGCTAAGATGGAGATGGACAGGCACACTTCCGGGAGATCTGTGGCTAAGATGGAGAAGGACGGCACACTTCCGGGCCACCTGTGGCCTCATACTGGGCTCCCTGAGGACAAGGTGCAGATGGGGCAGGATTGCACACACCAGGGAGGAGGGTGCCGGCAGCCATGGGGCCAGGTCACCCTGGGACGGGGGCAGGGAGGACCAGGCAAAGCAAGAGGACAGCTCCTATCAGCACTGCAGGGCCACAGATGTGATGCGGATGAGAGCCCACCTACGTCCCAGAAAGCCTAAAAACCCAACACCACCAAACGCTGGTGAGGACATGAAATCCCCAGACATACAGTGTGTGTGCAAATGTTCCCACCAGCACTGTGCTCTCAGGAAACAATCATGGGCAACCCAAACAGTGACAACTAAAATGGCCCATGTAAAATTTATCGTCGAAACCTCCACATTGGGACTCTCGTCCTTGGGGAACCTGCAGATGCAAAATGTCTCCAGTTTGATGCGTTTCTCTGGGACGAAAGCAGCTTTCTGAGCCTTGAACGGTGTGACGGTCAGTTCTATGTCAGCCTGGTGATGCTCTACCTATTCAGCCAGAGGCCGGCTGAGGACTTGCCGCGGAGCTCCTGGAAGAGGAGCCGTTAAGCAAAGGGGACCACGGTCAATGCGGGTAGGCCTCGTCTAACCCGTTGAAGGCTTTTAGAGCAACACGTGCATTTTCCCAGAAAAGGAATTCATCATCAACCACCCTGCAGGCTCCACCCTGACAGCCCCACTATGGCTACGCTGGGTCCTGCGGTGAGTCCCCACCCAGGTTCCCCATCCTCTCCTGGGCTCACCATCCCCACCCACCCAGGATCCCCATTCCCATCCAGGATCCCCATACCCCCGTGGCTGTTTCTCTAGAGAACGCTGACAAACATGGGTGGACCTGGACATGGGCCCCCACAGCAGTAGCAGGAAGAGAGGAAGTGGCCCTAGGAGGCTATGACGTGGAGTAGAGCTGGGAGGACCAGGGCCAGCGACCCACGAGGAACCTCAGCCAGGCTCATCTCCTCCACCCTCCCCCGATCCACTCCCACCTGGACAGCTCCTGTCCTTTCTCAAGATCTGACTCAAGGGAGGCTTCTACAGCCCTTGAAGTGCTGTCGACCAGGCCCTGGGCTCCCAGGGCTCAAACGGAGGAAGGCAGAGCCTTGCTCGCTTAGTGTGCCCACCTCCCACAGAGGGCAGCTCAGAAGGCACCCATGACGGCTCCATCTAAGGGGGCCAAAGACCCTGCCCGGACCGCCCCACCTCCTTTCAAACTAGAGGCAAGGGGGCCCACTAATGAAGACGGGTGTCTGTCGGGGAGGTGAGGACTGCACACTGACACACACGTGCACACAATTCACACACACACGCACATTCACAGAAGTCACTCAACTTGCGCACACACACAACTCACACTCACATACACACAACTCACACAACTCGCACACACATATGCACACAACTCACACCATGTACACACCTCACTCAACTCACAACTCACATACACTCACACGCACACAATTCAACTCACAACTCACATGGACACAACTTGCATACACACAACTCATGCACTCACAATACATCTCATGCACACGACCCGCATGCAACACACACGACTCACCTCACACTGACACAATTCACACAACACACAACTCACAAAATGCATACACAACTGACACAACTCACATGAACTCATATGCACACTCACAATACACGCACTCCACATGCACACTAGCACAATCCACATATAAGACTCACATGCACACAAACATATGTATACACACACATGCAAACTCACAGGTACACTCACACACAAACTCATGCATACACAACACACATGCACACTCAACACATAAGTCATGCACACTCAGACATGCATGGATGCTCCTGACACGCACAACACACCAACATGCACACTCCCCACATACACGTGCACACACTCACGCACACAAACACACACACGCAAACACCGACAAACTGTTCTATTTGTTAAATAGAATTATCTGGAACCAACACCGGAAGTGAACACTGGTACTCACCCACATGGGCAGAAGAGGAAAAAAGGAAACCTCTCTGCACCTTTTCATAATTCAAAATTTTAAAACATGAACATGTCACTGATTCAAAAGCAAATTTAACCACGTGTAGTGGAATCAACACCAGGTGAGGGCTGGTGATCCCGGGGACAGAGCTGACCATCCCAAGGCTCATCTGGGTCGGATCAGAAGGCCAGGGCACGCGGGGCGAGCAGAGGGGAAACACACTACCCTGCCGGGCCAGATGGAAACCAGAACATGTTCAGCTCTGCCACGAATGCCAGAATATGTTCCCTGCTGATCCCTGCAATCCAACGCTTCAGCTCAATTAAACCTGTTACAGACTTGTAAGTAAGAATGGAAAAGGAGACAGCCCACACGTGGTAAGAAAGCCTACTGCATATAGCCTAACAGGAGGAATCTGAGTTCCACACCATAGTGACACACTTCATCATTTCCAAGCAAATAAAACAGTGAACTTTGTCATCGTTATTTCTGCTTCATCACTTGCAAAGAAAATGTCATGCCTGCAACTTGTGCAACCTTTTTTTTTTTTTTTTTTTTTTTTTTTTTTTTT
>NW_016108088.1:311140-315952 GCF_001604975.1 Cebus imitator | reverse complement strand
TGCCTCAACCTCCTGAGTAGCTGGGATTACAGGCACGCGCCACCATGCCCAGCTAATTTTTTGTAGTTTTAGTAGAGACGGGGTTTCACCATGTTGACCAGGATGGTCTCGATCTGTTGATCTCGTGATCCACCCGCCTCGGCCTCCCAAAGTGCTGGGATTACAGGCTTGAGCCACCGCGCCCGGCCTTTGTGCAACCTTTTAAGTGTTCAATTAGTTGCACTAAACTGTATTTCTCTCAAGCAATCTGTGACTGCTACAAATGATCAACAAAATGCTCAAATAATGCTAAGAGGTCTCCGTAGGTTTGATCCCTCTCCCGAGAAAAGAGACAAGGAAGGACCTGCTTCAGTGGAAGAGCAGGGTCAGGGCCAGTGCCCACCACTCCCTATGGCAGGGCCCAGAGCCTGGGGGCAGCAGGAGGCTGGGGAGGGTGCACGCGGCTCAGGTCACAGGCCAAGTCCTCACCAGGAAGAGACCAGAGCCGGACCTAGGGACGGGCCCCAAGGAGGCACCTGGAGCCAGCTCCACGGCACGTGGGCACCCACACCAGCACTGGACAGAAAGGGATGGCCGGCAGGGCCACACCTCAGAAAAGGGCTGGAGTCCTGGTCACCACGCTCCCATGCCCCAAAGCCACAGCAAGCACCAAAAAGTCACTTACAAGGATCTCACTGTTAAAAGTTAAAAAAGCTAATTTTGTATATGAGAATAATTAGAAAAATTCAAAGTAAAGCTTAAAAAGAACCTAAAACGGAAAAGCATCCAGGCCTCTGGGCTCCACCCTGGGCTGACGCAACCACGTGCATGTCGCAGCCAGAACGCTCAATGGGCCCGCTGTGCTGTGCAGGCAGACACCTCTTAGGACAAAGCGCACTCTTCCACAAGCTTGTCTCCCAGCGATATCTCAACAACCACACCGAACTGCCCTGCACACACTCCCAGCTCCACACAGCGCAGCCTCACACGGGGCCAAGCATCGCACGCCAAAGCTTCTAAATGGCGTGCCCTGACCCAGCACAGTTGAGGAGTTTACTTGGGAAGTAACCAGGTGAGCACACACACCTTCACGGCTGTAAACCACAGTGCCACTCCGAGGTGTCAAATGAAAACTCTGCCAACCATGGGACCCTGGAAAAGGCAGCTTCAACCTCTCCAGCTGACTTCCTCCCCTGGATTCCTCAAGAAAAGAAAAACGGCTCTTCCTCAAGAGCTGTTAGAATACGCACACACAGCATGAGACGTGGAAAGCGACCGCTTCGTGGCGCCATGGTAGGCCCTTCTTTCCTCTTCAACAGCACAGGCGAGGCTGGCCTCCAGAAGAGCCCACGCCACTGCTGAGACAATATTATCTCCGGGTGGAGGAAAAACAAATCATCTTTCTTCACATTATCCTACCTTTTCTAAACTCTTGCAAACAGTATACATACATTAGAATTCAAAATCAACAAAGCTACTGGTGTGTGTGTGCAGGTCGTGTTCTAAATGTGAGAAGGCCCCTACGCCCACCCTCGCAGGTTCCCACAGCACAAAGGTGCCCACACGGGAGACACCCTCGTTAGCAAGAGGCTTCGATGTCAATAGCTTCATAAACGTGACACTTCAACGCATTCAACAACACAAGTATATGTCCAGAACAGGTGAGAACAGGTGAGAACAGGTGCCCTTACCTTTTCCGGGACTAAGGTTCTGGTCTATGAAGACCTTGAGTTCTCCGTTGGCTTCAATTAGACCGGCCTGCAGAAAACAATAAAACAATAAATACAACATCCAAAAGCGCCACGAAACTAAGGGTGTTTAAATCCACCCTCAAGGGTTCTATCAAATAACATCATAAAAAGGCAGAAGAGCCATAGTTAAGCGAGCAACTCCAGCAACAACCGGGAGAACACCAGGTCCAGAGAAGGAACGCTGCTATCACCACGGACCTGCACAGCCAAAATGGCACCGTCCACCAGGAATTGGGCATGACTTACAGAACCTACAGAGTCTTGAAATATCAAAATTTTTATGAGGAAAAAGCTCACAATAAATGTTAAGTGAAACGTAGCGCAGGTAAGAGTACAGCCACACAGCAGGAGCACAAGTGTGACGATACAGCCACACAGCAGGAGCACACACGTGACGGTATAGTCACATGGCGGGAGCACACGCGTGATGGTATAGCCACACAGCAACAACACACGCATGATGGTACAGCCACATGGCAGGAGCCCACATGTGATGGTACAGCCACACGGCAGGAGCACACACGTGATGGTACAGCCACACAGCAAGAACACACGCACGATGGTACAGCCACATGGCAGGAGCCCACACGTGACAGTACAGCCACACGGCAGGAGCACACACCTGAAGGTACAGCCACACGGCAGGAGCACATGTGTGATGACAATACAGCCACACGGCAGGAGCACACACATGATGGTACAGCCACACGGCAGGAGCACACGTGTGACGACGGTACAGCCACACAGCAGGAGCACACATGTGATGGTACAGCCACACGGCAGGAGCACATGCATGACGGTACAGCCATACGGCAGGAAAACGTTAACAGTTCACCCACCCAGCAGGAGCACACACATTACACATGTAACGGGACAGGCACACACACCACAGGAGCACATGTGTAACAGTACAGCCGCACAGCGAGACACATTAAGGAAAATTCCTATCAGAACTATCAACCTCATCCTGCTTCTCCAGAAAAACCATGAAATCTTTTATTCTCTTCCTAGATGCAACAAAACCTCAGTCCCCTGAGGCAGGGCTCTGCGAAGGAAACGGCATCTCCAGAGTAGGCCTTGGAGGGGCAGCTTCTGGGAGTGGCGTGCTGGCAGCATGAGCACGGCAGGCTGAGCGTGGGCACACACAGGAGCAGCACGTTTGAGCACCCAGGGTCCAGGAAGGGCACGCACCTCAGGCAGTGGGGACTCGGAGGTGGCGACGGGGCATGCTACCTTCGCTGAGAGTCAAGGCACCCGAATGCACCCTTCCATAGACAACACCATGGGAACAATGAGACGCCACAACCCCATGGTGCCACCCAGATAACAGTCAGGGGCCACACAGGGGAGACAGCCCAGGTACAAGTCAGGCAGCCCAGCAAGAAGATCACTGGGGCAATTTCCTGGGTGTCTTCAAAACTCCACTTCCCTACAGAAGATGAGGAAAGCCAGGGCTGCCCCTAAGCTCCTGACAATGACGACAAGCTCACATCCAAGGAGGCTAAAAGAAGACAGTAAGAACTGCCATTCAAACAGGGTCCAGCCGCACTTTCTGAGCCTGGCCGTGCAGCAGGCACCGTCCCAGCCCTGGCTGTGGGACTCACCGGGAGGTGGGTGGGCATCCCAGTGACCACCTGCTAACACAGACAGGTGAGACAGGATGCGTAGGAGGGGCTGCAGGGAGGCTCCACCACACTGGCCAGAGTGAGGTGCTGGGATCTAGACTCCACCACGCCCAGGGGCCCCAAAACTGCCTGTGATGCAATCTCAAGGGAAAGAGCCGTGGAGCAAGAACTGGGCCACACGTAGAAGGCGCCTCTGAGGCCACCATGCCTGACGCAGCACTGGCACAGGCCCCGCAGAGAGCTACACTGGCACAAACGCACGACACCAGGAGAAACATGACCCTGAAGGCCGGTGTGAGTGGCTCTGTGCTGGCACCTGTTAGTGTGTTACAGGTGTGATGGGACGCTAGACATCCTGGTCACCATGAGGGCACTACCATCCAGGCCAGGTTGGTAAGGCTAAGATGTTAAGCCTGGGAGAGAAAGGCAAAAGGGTAAGGCCAGCTAGAAAAAGGTGAATGGGTCCAGACAGGAGGCGAAGCCAGGTACATACGGCCAAGTGGCTATGGCAGGCTAGAACTGCTAGGAGATTAAGGCCAAGTCACTGCAGCAAAGTAAGTAAGGTCAAGTGACGATGATCGAGGAGATTAAATCTAACTAGGTAAGACTGAGAAGTTAAACACAGGTGGGTCAGCCAGGAGAGAACAGCCAGGTGCATCAGGCCAGAAGGATAAGGCCAGGAAGTTAAAGCCAGGAGGTTAAGGTGATAGGTGAGGCCAGGGCTGGTCAAGCCTGGACCCAGCTCGAGCATCTGCGTGGGAGTGGAGCACGCCCTGGCCTCGCGTGTGTGGAGCCGGAGGAAGCCCTGCTGGAGGTATGATGGAGCAAGTCCCACCCGTGGAAGATGACCGCTCTCCCACCTGCACAGCCAGGGCCATGCCCAGGTCCCTCACATGGCGTCTGCGCAGCCCTGCCCTGTGGCCACCGTGGTTGGGCTCTCAAGCCATTTTGCCACTGCTGTACCTGTTTATCATCCTCCCTCACCGGGATGAGCAAATGAGCACCTGTGAAGAAGCGCGGGGCCAGGGACTGACGCTGGGCATGCGCTGCCTGGGGGTGCAGTGGCTTTCTGTTGGCTACAGGAAGTGTGAAGGACTCCCAGGAACAGAGGCTGCCTGCAGCCCCCACAGAATGCAGGCAAGTGAGGCCTCAACACGAGCCTTCCTAAGGCTACCACGCCCTCAGGCACGGGCCTGGCCCAGCCACCGCAAGGCTTGTGTAAACGCTCCACTGCTGCTCACGGAAACATTTCTCACGTGTACCAACACAGGCCCTGCGAGAACACAAACTGCCCCTGCCCAGGGGAGCCCTAGGCAGCCATGGGGGCTGCAGCACAGGCGGCCTGGATGTTTCTTGCTCTGCCCCCATTGGCTCAGTGGTCAGCCCTGGCTGGAACAAGGCTCAGCAATCCCTGAACAGACCCCTCCCAGGAAACACAAGTCCAGGAGACCACACCC
>NW_016108088.1:308570-310844 GCF_001604975.1 Cebus imitator | reverse complement strand
CCCGCCCCGCCGTGTCACCACCACCCCCCAGCACGGCATCTCCTTCCGGGCAGTGCTTCTTCCTCCGCAGCAGCTGCCCGGGGAGTTAACGGGCCAGGCTGCGGACCCCAGCGCTTCCGGGAAGTCTGGGACAGGGTGAAGGGAAGGGCTGGCCTTTCTCCGCGCCTTCGATGTTAGGACATAAAGCTCGGCTGTACCTGTGCGGCACGCGGCCCACACAGCGACGAGAGCCGGCGAGGAGAGAACAAGACCGACGTCTGGGCCAGCGTCGCACGGCTGACACAAGCGTGGCACCGTCTGTGGTTCCTGTATCTGCCACAAGCACCATTTCACTCCAGGAAAAACCCTTCCATTCCTCCTTCTTATGCAACTCATGATTCTGAAAGTAGAAATGGCAGCAGCACTTCAAATCCATGGCCTCAGCCTGCTGCTCCCACCGGCCATGTGCCCAGGTGTCACCAGATCCCTGGCAAGCGCCTTCAGCTCACGGCTGGCCGCTTTCCTCAGCCTTCTCCTGGAGACGCTCTGGACCCAGGAGGCCGGGAGGTGGATGGCACCCTGCGCTGTCTCGGCCGCAGCAGCCGCGCTGATGCCACCACCTGCGCGGCTCTGCCGGGTGCTGGGTGTTTCCCGGCACCCTCAGCCTTCATCCCGAGTGGGACAACCAGAACCATCTCTGCACACTGCAAAGCCACCCTCAGCTAAGAACCACGGACTCAGAGGCATGACTTTCAGGCCGCAGGGCCTCTGAAGCAGACCTCTCCAGAGATGGAGGATGAGTACACACACACCTGGCTACACGGTCAACCTTAATTTCCAACTAGGAACATAAGCCTGTAAGACAGGAAATCTGACCAAAAAAGGAAACTGCCGTAGGTTCCTGCGGCTGCCTGTAAGTGTCTATCTTGGTGGGATGTGCTTACCCTACACTGAGTTTGACAAACACATTTCATAACACGTGTCAAAATCACCAGGGAAATGCAAATTCTCCTTTCCATAAAGGAAATCAGAAAACAAAACCACCACCTAGACTGCCTCTGTTCACAATCATCTGAAGAACAGTCATACTAACGTTCTACAAACCAGCTGTGGAGGAGGGTGAACTGGGAGACGGGAGCGTGCGCCGGCAGCTGACAGCGGGGCTGCGGCACACAGCCTCCAGGAAGGCTCTGCAGCATCGTCACGTGTGGCCTGCTAATCCTGCGTGGGAGGGTATTCGGGAGGTGACTGGGTCATGAGGGCACAGCCTCCTGGATGAAATTTATGCCCTGATAAAAGGGACTCCCTCGCCCCTTCCACCAGGTGAGGGCACAAGAAGATGCTATTCATAAGCTAAGCTCGACTCTAAGCAGTCAACACTGTGCCGCCTTCCTTCCAACAGGCTCCCCTGCACACACACACACACACACACACACACACCACACCTCCTTCCTACAGGTTTCCCCCCCCACACCACCACACTGCCTTCCTACAGGCTCCCCTGCACACATTCACCATCACACCGCCTTCCTACATGTTTCCCTCCACACACCACCACACCGCCTTCCTACAGGTTTCCCTACACACACCACCATGACACTGCCTTCCTACAGGTTCCGCCACACACACCACTGCGCCGCCTTCATACAGGTTTCCCCACACACACCACCGTGCCGTCTTCCTACAGGTTTCCCTCCACACACCACCACCACGCCGCCTTCCTACAGGTTTCCCTCCACACACCACCACCACACCGCCTTCCTAAAGGTTTCCCTACACACACCACCATGACACTGCCTTCCTACAGGTTCCGCCACACACACCACTGTGCCGCCTTCCTACAGGTTTCCCCCCCCACACACCACCACGCCGCCTTCCTACAGGTTTCCCCACACACACCACCGCGCCGTCTTCCTACAGGTTTCCCTCCACACACCACCACCGCGCCGCCTTCCTACAGGTTTCCCCCCACACACCACCACCACACCTCCTTCCTACAGGTTTCCTCCCCCACACCACCACACTGCCTTCCTACAGGCTCCCCTGCATACACTCACCATCACACTGCCTTCCTACAGGCTCCCCTCCACACACTCACCACCGCGCCGCCTTCCTACAGGTTTCCCTCCACACACTCACCACCGCATCGCCTTCCTACAGGTTTCCCTCCACACACTCACCACCGCGCCACCTTCCTACAGGTGTCCCTCCACACACTCACCACCGCGCCGCCTTCCTACAGGTTTCCCCCCACACACCACCACACCGCCTTCCTACAGGTTTCCCTCCACACAC